>NW_026461761.1:0-66064 GCF_021730395.1 Mercenaria mercenaria
CTTATAATCTAGGTCATCCATGCTATGGCAAAAAAAGCGGAAAAAAGCTTATCCTCAGTAACCGTTGGCCAGATTTTAGAAATTATTTCACAGAAATGATAATTTGATGACCTTCTACCTATTCTTTTAAATCATTCTGTTTTGTTTAAAAAGATGGCCACCAGGGGACGGGACTTGTAAACTGTATACTACAGGATACGGGACATGTATATTGTATACTACAAGATACGGGACTTGTAAACTGTATACTACAGTGTATATGAAAAACTTTGAACATCTTATTTTCTGAAACTTCTGGCGCTATTTTAAAATCATTTTGCAGCAAAGTTCCTTTGGTGACATTTTGACGAAATCTTCCAAATAATTCGTTTTTTTTCATTTAAATATATGGGTGCCAGTGGGCTAGGCAAATTTTCCTTTATGGATAAATGGAACTTTTGAAAATCTTCTCTTCACTGGATTTCACAGCAATGTTCCTTGGATGGCCCTCTAGTAATCATGTCTCCCACCGCACAGTGGTGTGGGAGACATATTGATTTACTCCTCTCTCTCTCTCTCTCTCTCTCTCTCTCTCTCTCTTTCTCTGTCTGTCACACAGCTTGTCCGCACTCTTTGTCGAACAATTCTCATCCGATCTTCACCAAACTTGAACAAAATATGTTTGCTAATTAGTCCTCGGTCAGGTTCAATAACTAGCCAAATCGGCCTAGGCACTTTGGAATTACGGCTCTTGAAACTTGTGTTTGATAATCAAAGCACTGAAAGTCTGATAAGGCAGTTGAGGTATCGGTGCATGGTTGTCTCATATATTACTATTCAGATGATTAGGCAGTTGTGAGAGACATGTGCTTTTATCAAAAGCAGATCTAGTTATTTTTAATCGTTCTGGTTCTCTTAAAACATGGCCTCCAGTGGGCAAGGCAACTTTACCTAGTATGGCTGTTTGGAAAATTTTGAAAATCGTCTCCGCTGACACTGCTGGTCCATTTTGAGATAATTTCACACAATGTTCCTTGTTCCAAAGTTATTCAATCAGGCTGTGAATGTCAGCTAAGCGATCAAGGGCCATCATGACTAGCTGGTGTTTTTATATTCAACTCATTCTACGTTTTCATCCCATTTCAATGAAACTTGGTCTAAATCATCAGCATTAAGGGATCATTATTAATATCATCTAGACCTGGTGAGGGGATAGTTTTCTCTATATTGCTACATGTAAAACTTTGAAAATCTTCTCTTAGACTGCTAGCTTGGCATCTTGTTCATTTTGCAAAATGGCTACCAGAGGACGGGACTTGACCTAATAAAAGCAGAGCTTTTCCCCTTGGTTTGGTAAAAAGGGTTTTATGGCTGTAGCTAAGTAACCAATTGATGAAGCTTCATGACACTTTACAAAAATAAAGACCATAATAGACAGTGATGCACGCGCAACTTACATCAGGATCACTTAAGTAACTGCAAAGGTATTGTCCGTTAAATGTTTTATAATTAATAAATTCCTACAAAACATGGTAATTCGTTGATGGATCTTCATGGAAATTTTGCAAATATAGATCACAATAGTGTGGCGGTGCTTGTAGATTTTTCCATAGTATCTCTCAAGTTTCTTCATAGTGTGTGTGTGTGTGTTCGGGTTTAACGTCTTTTTCAACAATTTTTCAGTCATATAAACGACGGTGTCTACTTGTAGTAGTGAGCACAATGCCCAACTTTATAGTGCTGCCTCACTGGAATATCACGCCGTAGACACGTGGCATGATACCCCACCCAGTCACATTATACTGACACCGGGCTGACCAGTCCTAGCACTATCCCCTTAATGCTGAGCGCCAAGCGAGGAAGCTGCTAGTACCATTTTTTACGTCTTTGGTATGACGCGGCCGGGGATCGAACCCACGACCTCCCGCACTCGAAGCGGACGCTCTACCACTAGGCTACCGAGGCGGTTTTGTTTCTTCATAGGTATTGCCCTTTAATTTATTTAAAATTCACAAATTCCTACAAAATAAAGTTACCCATTAATGGAGCTTCATGAAACTTAATAAAAATATTAATCATGCACGCGCAACTTTTGTCAGGATCTCCACAATATCGTCAGATTTGCTGCCTCTTAATTGTTTTAAAATTAATAAATTCTCATACAACAAAATAATTTTGATGGATCTTGATGAAATTTAATTTAAATAATCTCGCTCTAGGGCAGGTGTGCACACGCAAATTATGTCAGGATATCTTGACTAAATCAGTCAGAGAACCAGCAAATCAAGTCTTATTAACTTATACATATACTCTGGATATTAAATATGCATAATATTCCTAAATGTAGTCCACTCATTCACAGAACTATTCGATGGGGTATGATTTTGTTTGTTTAATTCAGTTTTGACATTGTTTAGTAAAAATAAAAGCAACATTTTCTTGTAAACTATTCATGAACTTGTTAATTTGCCCTGTTTATTACACATGGTGGAAAAAATACATATTTTGGCTATAGAATTTACATTAATATCTCAGAAATTCAAAAAAGATCGTATACCACCCTATGGGACTTTCAGACTGAGGTATAGTCATATCTTGCAAAATAAAGAAACCGTGTTACAGATTAGGTGAATCAAACCATAGTCTCTATTTCACAGCTAAAGACAAAATTCCTGGCATAGACATGCGTCTGGTGATGAAAAAAGTACAGTGTAAAGAAGACAACGCTGAACAAACGATGAGGTCCTATACAAGTGTACGTTTTTAAGATAAGCATTTATTTCAAAAATTAGCATTCAAAATTAAGTTATGTTCATTTTGTGACATAAGTTTTGCCACTGCATCAACTTATTATATAGAGAACTGAATGTACATTTTCAGTAATAAGAATACTTGTTATGAAATTAGGGGCCTCCGTGGCCGAGTGGTTAAAGTCGCTGACTTCAAAACACTTGCCCCTCATCGATGTGGGTTCGAGCCTCACTCGGGGCGTTGAATTCTTCATATGAGGAAGCCATCCAGCTGGCTTACGGAAGGTCGGTGGTTCTACCCAGGTGCCCACTCGTGATGAAATAATGCACGGAGGGGCACCTGGGGTCTTCCTCCACCATTAAAGCTGGAAAGTCGCCATATGACCTATCATGTGTCGGTGCGACGTTATATCCAACAAAATAAATAAATTGTTATGAAATTGTTGGGTCAAATGAGGTATATCAGAACTATGGCTTGGATTTAGACAAAGTGTATTTTTCCACTGCTTTGTAGTATTTGAGGGACATAAATCATATTTAGTGACAGCTCTGGTTGTATGTTTCAGGAAAAAGTATGTGCACGAACAATGCACTTTGCAATTGTCCCCTTGCTTGGAATACGAGAGGATCCAAAGAAAAGGTAAACTTTAAAATATTTCCATGTTTGATTTATTGTATGAAATAAAAATCATGTGGATTTTAATTATCAGTTTTGAGGAAAATTTACATATGACAAATGCATGTAAAGCGTGTATATTATTTTACAGGACAAATGTCAATTACTGACATATGCCTTGAAATCTGGAAAAAGGATTGCTATGATCGGCAACACTTCCGAATAGTTCAAAGCTTATAAAACACTAAAATATAACTGTTACATATACCTTATTCAGTTTTGATGCATTTGCAATAATGTCCAAGTGCTGAGTTTACATAATTAGGATCAGTATCATTTTAACACACGTTTGGAAAACGGGACAGACTTTAAGGGCGGGCGGTTTGTCAGTGCGGCGGGTTGAAATGATCAGTGCTCGCTCAATAACTCAAGTTTTTTAATACTTATGAGAGGCAACAAAGTAAATATCACAGTGCAATTAATACTTTTGTTTTCGTCAAAAGCCATTCAAACTAACAAAAATAACTTATTAATTGCTAAGTAGTCTCCAACATGTAATGGGGTGACATATTGATTTAGTATCGTCCGTCTCTCTGTTAGTTTGTCTGTGTGTCGTTGGTCTGTCACAAAGTTTCTCCACGCAACTTCTCCAACACGACTTCGAGGGGGTCACTAAACTTCACATGAGTGATTATTACTAAGCATAAAGTTGAGCATATGTTCTACTTTTTCCGGTTCGATGATTTCTAGCGGGGCTATGACCCTTGATTCGTCAAGTGTTATTATGTTTCGGTCACTTCTCTTTTATTATTTGATGGAATTCCACCAAACCTTACAGGGGTAATCAGTACCAGTCCTCATTATTCATATTGAAAACATGTTCGGTCCATTGATTTTCAGTGGAGTTATGGCCTTTGATTTGTCGTATTTTTCCTTGTCCTGGAAACTGTTCCGATACCGCTAGGGGAATTATAATTACTTCACAAAAGTGATCATTTTTTTTTGTATTTTATATCGGACAAATGCGATGCTGGCGATTTATGAAAAAAAATTAAACTGAAAATGCGCGAATTAAAGCCCGCGCGAAACTGCCTTTTTGCCGTTTGCGCGCAATTTCATACTAGCGAATTTAAATGATTTCACAGTACATGAATAAGGAAATGCGATTACCGGCTCGGGCATGATTTTTCATTATTTCGCAATTTAAAGATGCTAATGCGACAAAATTCAAATTCTAAAGAAAGATAATTTTACTCAAAATCTGAAGTCACGATCCTTTCGACAAACGCGTCTGATTGGTTCAGATAGAAGATAAATTGATAGAACTGAAAATAGCCGAGAATATTAGAATTTCAAATATAAAGAAAGTTCTTAAATTTAGAATTCGATCACTGCAGTAATTGTGTTAGTAATTGTATGTTTAATTCAGGTTGCTAATTAAATGCGTACATTGTTAAAACACTAAATGCATTATGATTAGCCTCCACGTAAAGTTGTCCTATAAAGTTTATCTAGCTCGTAAATCAGCATGGCTGCTCAAAACTTTCAGATTTTAGACTCACTAGTGCATTTGAACGTGCTCGTACATTGATGAAGTCACAGCGACTCTGATATTTGTACAAAGTATATTTTATTTACCGGTACGTACAAACAAACTGGTCGTGTCCTCAACGAAAAGCAATTATGGTATCTTTATATTCAGATACGATTTTACAGGCCTTGTAAAATCATATCTGAATGTAATATAGTGTAATACGTAGTGTAAACAAGTATCAGAGCCACTTCGACTAAAGTTATAGGCAACCCTTGCTTTTCACAAGGTAATTTCACGCATTAATTATTCTCTAACTGAATTTATCTTTTTTTTTTATAGAAAAAGTAGCACATGTCGATTCTAAGAAAATATAGCCCGCTCGCTTAGATCAATAGTGAAAGTGCAGATATATTGATCATGGGCTTTGAGTTTGAACCCCCGTTTTACAATGTATCTGTAGGACTTGATAGTTAGTTGCTGAGAACAAGTTAGTACTGGTGCTAAATCCAGAAGTACTTGTTAAAATGGCACTAAATACAAAACAAGCAAAATAAATATAAGAAAATATAAGCAATATGTATTATACAAATGATGTATAAATATAAAAATGAGATAATTGAATTGTATAATGAGATAATTGAATTGTATCTCGTAAGTGGACATAACTACTATCCGAATATATTTAACACTGCTCAAAACTGTTAATGCAACACAGAGCTATCTCCTTAGCGACATGACTATCTCCTTCACGACAGAGCTATCTCTCTCAATAAAAAGTGAATAATTTTACTCCCGAACCATTTTTGGTACATATTTTATTTCCAAATGCGTTGTATATTTTACAGCTATCTCACGCCTACTCGGTTTGCTTCTTAATATTAGTTAAAATGTAAATATTTGACAATGAAAGTGCTTTCATGACGAAATGGCCAAATTTACTGCAAAATCAGCTTGTTGGTAAACATCACCACGACCACAAATTAAGAATGAATTAGTAAACTTAAAGTTCTCTGTCAAGTTAAATCATGTCTACATCGCCTACCATTCCCCGATTTTTGATATTCGATACGCTGCTTGTAAAATGCCAAAAAAATATGATGACACTCATCTTTGTTGATGTTCTTTTATCGCGACGTGCACTACCTCGGAAGTTGCGACAGAGCAGTTTATCGTATACCTCTTTAAGAGGTAGCTCTGCAGTTTACCAGGCGTGTATATGTCGTATTTTACAGAATTGACACTGCTTGCTGTATACAATTACGCGGAATTTTAACAGAACTTACGAGTGATAAGTGTGAAGCATAGTTGTGCATGCTATCGTCATGGTCTGGAGTTATGAACCTTGATCTGTCTTTGATCTGTGCTACATTTCCTATACCATTGGTTGGAATTCAACCAAACTTCACAGGAATTACCACAGCTCAGCCTGGTTGTGTACGAGTATTGTTTGACTATTATGGTTCAGTGATTTTTTTCCTGGAGTAATGGCCCTTAATTTGCTGTTTAATTTTCTTATATTGCACAAATCTTTCCTTCGATGGTTTGATGATACATTGTTAAACCCTAATGGTGTAGGTTTTTTTTCTACAGTTCCATTAAAAGCTGTTTGATCATTTCAAAAAATGGAAATTAACAGAGAGTTTTTACTGTTGTTCCTATTTGTAATAAAGAAATAATTCATCTTTATTTTAAAGTGCTCTCTTGTTACTTAAGCATCTTCTCTGAAACTACTGGATAGAATTACACCAAGCTTGGTCTGAAGCACTCTGACATGGTCCCCTTTCAAGTTTGAGGGACCGCTAGTA
This sequence comes from Mercenaria mercenaria, assembly GCF_021730395.1. Taxonomy (NCBI): domain Eukaryota; kingdom Metazoa; phylum Mollusca; class Bivalvia; order Venerida; family Veneridae; genus Mercenaria; species Mercenaria mercenaria. The sequence continues at coordinate 6,685 of NW_026461761.1, forward strand.
GTCTTAAAAACTGAAGGAAAGCACTTAAAAACAACTTTTTCTCGTAAACCGCTTGATGGATCTTCATAAAATCTGGTCTGTAGCATCATTGTTATGCACTGGTTCAAATCTTTTCAAATTGAGCACTTGGCAAAAATTTTGGGCTTGCTGGAGCTAAAAACTGAAAATACTAAAATGACTACTCAATGGTTGATCTACAACATACTTGGTCTATAGCATTATTGCAACAGTCTCTCGTAGATTGTTTAACTGGGGCCACCTGGTCCCTTTTAGGTCTGAAAAGAAAAATATTTAAATGACTAATTCTCATGAACCACTAAGTGAATCGTCATCAAAGTCAGTCTTTTGCATCAATTTAAGGTCCTCAATCAATGACTTGTTGAAAGGACTTCGGACATTATCCTATTCAGATTGCCCATCAAATTAAGTAAAAACTGACCTAGGGCTAGACTTCTAAAATAGCATAATACAGATACTTTAATACCATTTCTTGATATATTTGAATGAATTTTACAAGTTTGTTACCAAAAAAGATGATTTTGTAGACATTTTTCATTTTCATTTCTATTGAAATATGAACATTAATCATTTTTATGTTTTAAACATCTTTCCCCCTGGTGAAGCAACAAAATATTTCACATGCCTTTGTAAATGATTATTATGTACGTATGTTGCAAAAATGGTACTTGGTCACAGGGGGGTAAATGTTACAAACTGAAAAAAAAATAGATACAGGATGTCAGCAAATGAATTTTACATAAAATATTTTGACACTTATTGCATGTGTTTCCTAAATCTTACATATCTACAGCCTTATTTGCTTTTGTAAATATTTCAAGCATAGAAAACACAATAATAAATAAAAAGGGGACATAGAACTTCAAGCTTGAAAGCAGACTGATCGTGGCATGTACATCTTATGAATTTTTCAATTAGGTCTGCTGCCTTTTGACAGTCGAAGTCCGTCGATCGAGTGCCATGAGGATTGAGGCAACTGTGTCTGTCGCACGTCATGAACCAAGCAAGTTTCTTAGACATATATAACTAGATGTATGTGTCTTCAACCTAAACATGACAAAGACATATAGACGAACTTCTATAGAAACAGTGCCACTGTGGTGCAAATGACTTTTTACCCTTTGTCGACGGACTTCGACTGTCAAAAGGCAGCAGACCTAATTGAAAAATTCATGAGATGTACATACCACGATCAGTCTGCTTTCAAGCTTGAAGTTCTATGTCCCCTTTTTATTTATTATTGTGTTTTCTATGCTTGAAGTTCTGTTCCATTGATATATTGGATCAGACGGTATTTTATTACCACATTGTATTATTATGTTGTTTTATATTTATAGCATTAGAGTTACAGAAAGCACATTTAAATGTTTGCTAGGCATCAAAAATATAGGCTAAATGTGCATGACTCTGTGGTGTAACCGCCATTACTTAAGCACAACAGGACTGTGCCTACAGATAATTTCGGAAACTGAAAAACCAAACACACTAAAAATGCAATACTAAGGGACCTTGAGAAGAGCAAACGATACATCTAGAATGTGTCCAAATGTGTCGTAAAATGCTAAAACCCAGGCACACCCGAACCCACAGTGGCCTAGGCAGTCTCCTTCACCCTCCGCTATAACTGAAAAACTATGCCAATGTATGTAAAACACTTCATGTATCAATATATAACCCTGCCTATAATGCCCGGTCAGTATTGTACATGTGTACTACATGTGTCAATACAGTATAGCAATAGATGTATAGAAAACAAACAATAGGCTATGATCAATGCATCAATTATCATGGGCACTCGGGTGGAAAGAACTAAAGTACAGTTATGTGGCCAAAAGTTTTGTTCCACTTTTATTTTTTGCTTTTCAGTAATTTTTAAAAATGTTAATAAAACTGATAATTTGCATAGTAAAAATTTATTTTTTGTTTTAAAACACTTTATAATAGACATACCTTAAATAAATATGCTTATTTCACTAAAGATACACATTTTACATTTTTCAAAAAATATGACCCTCAGCCACAAACTGCTCACATTTCAAGACAACGAATATGAAATGAATTTATTTTTTATGACACTTTGATAGGTATATAACTAATTTATACGTATTTGACGCCATTATATAAAATTATCAGCTATTGAAGTCATGAAATGGCATTGAAATTTGGGCAAAATCCAAAGCATAATGTCCGATGTCCTTGGGGCACTTGGTCCCTTCGGTGGCCGCTAGAGCTAAGAATATGACTATCTTTAAATGACGTCTCTCATGAACTCCTGAATGAACTTATTCAAACTTAGTCTGTTACTGTAGAATAGTTGTAAATTGGTTTTGCTTGACTGAACTAACGGAACTTAACTACTATGACATTGATTTGGTAAGAAACATTCTTGAATGAACTTATTTAAAGAAAGAAATATAAAATACAAAATTGTTTTCGTCTGACATGCCTTTCATATGGAGTGGATTTTATTACTGTAATATGTCATAGAGGCATACACAGCAGACAAGATTTTAATGACTTGTATTCTTTACTTACTCTGTGTATTCAGAATTTGATTTTTGAAGCATTGTTTTCAGGCTGCATGTAATTGAAACAAGTAACAAAGCATGCCTTTCAGTCAAATTTCTTAAGTGGCATCTTCCGGGGCACAGAGCTTATAAGTCCTGGTGTGTTTTCTTGTTCCTACATTTGTGGGTTTTTTTCAAGACACAGTTGTTACTATTTATCATTCAGTGTGGTATGCATAAATTCAAAACCAAATTGTCAGTTTGAGTTAGCAACTCTTTTTTCAGATATGTGTACAATATTTCCTATATGCATATAGTGGATACTTTACCTTTTTAAAAAACGTTAGCTTGCTTAATTCCAAAATAATTTTGCAGATATTTTCCAATTTCAGCCCTTCATGAAAATTGTTCAATATATATGTGAAACTCATATGAGCGATCTAAGGCCACCATGGCCCTCTTGGTGCAAAAGTATATCCCTTTATTAATTGTTGTACTTGTTCAGTTACAATGTACCTATCTTTATTGATAAGACTGTTGGATATTCGACTGTTTATTATCCGTCGTTTCAAAGATTGACGATAACGTCAATTGAATGACCGTTTGTTTTCTGCATCAACCTTCATTCATTTTAAAACTCGTGGCCAACTTTGAATGACATTTTTATCTCTTTAAGGCTAAGACATGAATGGCCGAATCTTCCTGCACATTGATGTTTGCAAAACTCACCACATGTCTATATAACTGCTCTATTTCTATGCCATACTATGACGACATAACAGAAATGCTTACTTACTTTAAACATTGTTTACCTATGCATAGAACGTCCTAATGACGCAGTGCTTCCTGTTCTTGTCACCAGGACATCTTGCTTCACTGCACTTTGGCATGATTTCTAATAAACTACGAGGACATTCAGTGAGAACATTATCATGCAAATTCTGATAGATTAAAAAGCGACTGCACTGGTAATGCTTAGCCATGGTAATTTAAACGTCTCATTTTCTTCACCTTACTGCGAAATGTTTTGAAGATTACCTGACCAATTATACACAGACTGTGATTTACAATGAAGTATTTTGTAATGCACTATAATCAACAGCTGACATTTGACAGCATAAGTTTCCGTTGTAAAGGCCCATTCTCACTTTCCTGCATCGTAATAGTTGAGCACTTCGTTTCTCCTTTTCAACCTAGTCTTGTAGGCTTATGTTTCCATTTGGCCAAATATAAAAAGTAATAAAATCTAATTTCAGGGAATTTTATTTTCTTTCGCCTTATATGGACAATGGGAATCTCAATTCTGCTATAGAAAAAGACAGTAAGCTAGTCAGCAAGCATCTACAGCCAATATTAAATGTACGCCATAGGCTAAGGATAATGTTTCAGATAGCTTCAGCAATTGATTTTCTGCATACGCCCGTTCCTGATATAAGGTAAGAAACCTTTTACCTTACCTGAACTGTAAGTTCAGAGTAAGCTGTATGTATAGGTGGATGGTCCGTCGTCAGGTGTCTGTCGACCACAATTTCACATATTTCAACATTTTCTCCTCTGAAACTACTGGTCAGAATCACACCAACACGCGACATTTTGTCTGTAGCCATCTAGGAAGATTCTCTCTCACATTTGTTCATATTTTCCGCTCAGCCCCTTTAAGAGGCATCTAGAGCTTAAAGGCACTCGCTACAGTTTTTCCAGACGGGTCGATATTTACCCCAACACCGTGCCAATTTGGTTTCGATGTAGCTCACTGCAGACTTGGTGCGGTCTTCTGCGCATGCCCGGAAGTGATTATCTAATGTCGCGTACGGCAAATTATTGTATGTTCGCATGCATTTAATGTACAAAATGTTTAATATACTGACTAAAGGTTAGGGTAAGTATCACCATGGTTGCAAAATATATACATTTAAAGTACTTTTAGTTCAAATTGCTTCAATCCGACATATACTGGAGTCTGTTATTTATTACCAGCGTTCAAACTCTGCATTGAGTCACAGCTGTTTCTAATCCCGTACCGTACCCGTACCGTACATTCGTAAACTACAGGTTTTGTTAAAAAAAAGGGCGGAAACTTTCAGCGTTCTATGCCATCAAAATGCTTCAGAATCACCTTAAAATCCGCTTATTAAGAAATCTGCCGTTTGATAATTTTATATATATATTCCTAAGTCATTTGCTCAAACACTGAAAGAGTATTTCGTACCAACCTGCGTTGTATAAATGCCCGCCACACCCCACCTCGTTGTAATTTGATTTAAGCGGAATCTAATATGGTGACCTATCAATTTTCTTTTTGTTTTAGATTAAGTAGACATAACCAAAGGTATGTGCAGAGTTTGATTAAATTCTATTATGTGAAACTCGATAAAATAGCAGACGTACCAACTTAAAACTGACAAAAATATGCCAAAAAAGCCCTTGGGTCTGCTGAACAAGTATTCCTTTCTTTACAAAATCATGTTCTTTTGATTTCTCTGAGCATGTTTCAAATAGATATATTGTTTTCCGTTATAAAAATGCTTAGATAATCAAATTTATGTTTATTATTGTACTTTACTGAAAGATATTTTAGGATTACAGAAATTTTGAAAAATGTTTAAAATAGCACCATATCTAGGGGCAAATTAAATTGAAACAAAGCTGGTGACCTAGTATTTTTATTTCATTTTTCAATACATCTTAACATGATCTTTTAATACAAAACATTTCATCAAAATCTATTATTGAGAAAAAAAACGAAACTGTAGGGAGCGTCTTTAAAACACACTTAAACAACTTCTTCTCATGATCTTCTTCGTGGATCTGTATCAAACTTGGTCTGTAAAATCATTATAACTTCTTCTATTTTTGTTGTAATAGGGTCACGCGGCCCCTATTAGAGGTCACTTGAGGTAAAAATACCCTTCAACAACGTTTCATGATCTGCATCATAGATCTTCAACAAACTTGGTCTGTCGCATCATTTGTAGGTCCTCTCTCAATATTGTCCAAACGGGGCACTCGGGCCCATTTAAAGGGGCAACAGGGTAAAAAATAGAAATATCTTTCAATTGCTTTCCGTTGAAAAGCTTTGCGGATCTTCAGTAACAAACTATGTCTGTAAGGTCTTCTGAAATTGGTGTAAACAGAGTAGTTGACCTGTTTAATGTTTTAGCTCATATCAGCGCAAGTGCTCAAGATGATCTATAGTGACCGCACTGTTTTTGTCGCCGTCCATTGTGTGTCGTCAACAATTTCACTGTAAACACTCTAGAAGTCACAAATTTAGTGCAATCTTAATGACACTTGGTCAGTATATTACCCCCGATAAAATAACTGAAGAAACCTTGTTAACACTCTAGACACCACATTTTTATCTCCTGAAACTTTGCCAGAGTTTTTTACGCTGTGAAATCTAGGACAGTACTAAAATGGCTTATCTGAGGTCAAAAGCTAGGTCACTATGTCAAATCAAAGAAAAACCGTGTAAACAATCTAGAGGCCACTTTTGCTGTTTGATTTTCTTAAAGTTTTTTCAGAAGGTTTGCCACTATGAAATATATATCATTTTTAAAACTGGGTTAAGGTGGAATGCGCCTAATTTGAAGTTCTTGGGTTCCGTTTCGAAATTTTGTTTAATATGAAATTCAACATATTCCACACATAATGCGTATTTTACATTTTTGATATTTCTGTTACTTTTCTCGCTGCAAACCTTCAAACACGACCATTGACGTCCATTTTTGATGAACCATGATTTCACGTCCGTCAGACTGTTTTTGTAAATCGTTCTGTTCAGTCAACAAGTATCGATTTGCTTGTTACTCATCATATTTTCATTTTAAAATGGTGTAAAATTTGTGGAGACCATTTTAACGTTGAAGTCGATATTTACGTTAAAGTGACGTTAGAGCGACATATATGACGTTTAGTTTTGAATAAAAAGTTTGCTTTAATCTTTTCCCATGTAAAACCCAAACGAAAAAATTGCTACATAAAGAATTTTATGCATCTAATAAATATAGGCCTACATTATACATATATATCATTCTAGCATAAAACTGCTGTTCTTGTCATTTTTCGGGGGTGTTTTAACAGGAGAAAAAACGTGTGTTAACATAGAAATTCTCGCGCTCACGTGCTGTTATAACATCTTTTTATATATGCGCGTTCCTCGGCAAAGTGTGAAAGGATTACGGGCCCAAAACGGATAATTCAAAAGAAAGTGACGTCAGCGTGAAAAGAAAACGTAGACTTTACAGCGCATTTCATGGAAATTTAATGATGTTGAGGGACAATATATTCATTTACTTGGTTTTTACACGTTTTATGCTAGAATAGCTTTAGCGCATGCTCTTTTCGTGTTATAACATCTTCAGAATCCCTCGGGAATCGTTGGTACCCTCGCCCTACAAGGCTCGGGTACCAACCAATTCCTCGGGATTCTACAGATGTTATAACACGAAAAAACATGCGTTATCCCTACATAAATATCTTATTAGTTAATAGGTGTCTTCTAAATGAAGCAGATTCGAACGACAACCAGTCTTCAGAAAATAATACTGGGGTAAACAGAACTTAGCAAACCTCGGCACAGTACGAAAAAAGTAAAACGTAGAAGAAAATGAGAAATAATAATTTTAACATATCACATAACTCGGAAAAAAGTGCTAATACAACTTTAGAAAATTGAGAAAGCCTTTTTGTAATTATAAAATCATGTTTGAGTAAACATTATTAATTTATCTAACTTTATTACAAGTTTTTGGAAATATTTCGATTGCTTGGAGAGTAGTCGGAATAAAATGCATCTTCTGTGAATAACCGCGGGAAAACAGTATATTTGTTGTACGAAGGGTGTTGCTCTGATTTATTGATTTATATTGCAACTTGGCTAGATAGAAACACCATGCTTTACAAAGAGGTTTTACCTCTCCGAAGATACGTGTCTGTTTTCTATGTTACTGCGGGCAGTTAACCTAACCAGTTTTCCTAGGTTCTGTATTCTCAACAAATAACTTCCATGTTCACAACATAAATCAGAGATGGAGGACGAATGATTTAGAAGACGTGCCTTTTATCAAATCGTCACGCCCTACCCGGGGACCGAACTTACGATTCATAGATCTACGCTCCTTCTACAGAGCTAAGCGGATGAAGTAAAAGAAAGAAAGAAAACAGCGGTTGTGATTGACACTCGCTTTGACTCAACGAAACCTCTCTTATATCATGAATACTGAACTTGTACAAGATTTAGCTGACCAGGCTCCTTCTAGCGCATATTAAATACTGTGAAATCATTAATATTCGTGGGGGACTAATTTTCGTGGATTTCGTGGTTGCGTCAATCCACGAAATTTAATGCCAACGAACATGTAAAATTCCCATTCATTTTATGTTCAAAAATTGAAATCCACGAATTCATATCCCCACGAAATTGCCGTTTTGACTAAAACCACGAAATTTCATGCCCACGAAATTAAATGATTTTACAGTATTCCTTTTAAGGGATCTGTTTTTAGCATCATGCTACCGTAACGGATGTTTAATAAAACAATGATGAAAAATGTGTTTTGTTAGTTTAGGTGCATTCTTAACTATTTTAGAAATATTTAAATTTATTTTACTTAATAAAAGTTAGTATTCTGATTTTTTTCATAATTCATTCAAAGTAGGGTTTTTCTCTTTAAATCATAAGCAAGTGCAGTGCACTCCATGCTATTTAGAAGCATTGGGTACTAATAACAGTACCACTCTCTCTGTTTATATTCTGTTACATGGAGATAACAAAAAAGTAAAACATTAATGGCCTTTAACACAAGTGCTCACATCCCTTTTTGCACACTTCAATAGTCAGAAATTGTGTATATTTTTCTTCATGAAACTGCTACCACTTTTGTTTGCTTTTTTTTTTACTTGTTACATTTTCATTTTAATTATTGTTATTGGGTTTAACGTTACAACATTAGAAGCATAGGTGTCATGGGCGGGCATATGGGTAGTACTACCTATCTTCTGTAAGCCAACTGGATGACCTCTTCACATGAAGAAAACTACGCCCAAAGCAAGATAGGAACCAGTTCCAGTGAGGAGCAGGTAATTCAAAGTCAGCGAACTTAACGGTTTGGCCAAGGATGAAAGAGAAAGGAATTCATAGGTAGGATAGAAACACAACCACAAACAATCGCAGCGACTGCAATAATTGTACATTCCCTGGCCGATGTTGTTTACATGACCTTTATTATTATTTTCATTTACCAGATTTTTATAGCGCTCTTTCCATCTTAAAAATGAACGTTCAAAAGCGCTGATAAACGTTCAAAAGCACTGAATGAACTAATGAATATTCCCCAAAACAGTCTGTGTATGCATGATTTGAAGTCTGAATCAATGTCGGATGTTTTCGTCACGTGACTTACACGTGAGAACAACTGCATAAATATACACACAAAAATTTCATATATGCATTTACGAAACGCAAAAAACAGATCTGAACGGGTAAATAAGTACGCAAAAGGAACATGAAATTCAACATATGCAAATTGTATATTGAAATATTTGAAGCTAAAAAAATCACGTGACCAGCGAAAAATTTTAACCGTTTTAAGTTCCTTATTGTCAAAGGTCAAGTAAGTGGCTTAGTCCGTGCGTGGTCGGTTAGGGCACACCGGTCAAACTGAATGGGTATATGACCTCGCACCAGCCGATCCCTTAAGACAGAATGATTCCATCTCTCGAGTTCAACCAGTGTTCGGTATGTGAACCATGTCCCACTAGGATTTGAACTTTGCCTGACCCGTTGTGATATAAAGGGGCGGTTACTGTTCCCTAGATTTGACTCTGGGTATATCCATTGACTCAAAAATCCAGCCAATAAAGAAAGAAACAAACTAAAAAGTAAAATCCAGCCAATAAACAAGAAATATCTTTAAAAAAGATGGTCGGCGAATTGTAATAAGAAAAGAAGTTTATGAGATTTTCATCTAACATTCATCTTTCATCTAACATTTTTCAAATTGCAAAACTAAACACCGCACTTTAACAATTTAAATGGTTCTCTTTTAATTTTTCACAAATACTCATTTTAATATGCAATCTGAATAAGTCACAAAAGCAAGAAACCTTTTCATATACAGACGACAATTGTAACAAGGAAAATCTTTTGAAAAGCACTTCTCTACATAGAAGACTCTTATCACACCCTTATTCATGTGATGCGCAGACCGTATTCAGCTCTTTCTTTAATTTGATATATGTTGGTATTTGAACAGGTTTTTATCATATTTATTAAACTTACTTATCATTTTGAGATATATCAATATTCTTGCTAAATATACTGAGCGAAAGTTAGCTTTAAAACTGTGAACAGCATCGTTTAGGATAAACGCTTTGTCTACATTTCACTCAGCGTAGCACAATAAGCAGTGTGAAACAAATTGACACTCTCGTCCAATCAGGCAGAGAGTTACATAAATCTTTCATTTTGATAAATTATCTATAATGCATTATCAAGTAGTTTGATTTGCAAACTGAAGTCACGTGACATGGGTCGGTCATGGTCACGAATTCGTTCTTATAACGGCATTCGCCGAAAAAGAACCAAACTTATTAGCCGACAATAGATAATAAAGACCATCTATCAAAATCTCGGGAATCCACTGTTGGAACCTTCCCTAGTGGCAAAGATCGGAATTTGGCCGTCCTTCTGCCTCTTTGTAAATGCACATGAACGTGGATGGGAAAAGACTAATACGACCAACTAAATAAAGAAAAGTGAAAGTTTCACATATGCGATGCGCTGGACAGGAAAGTGCTACCAGAATTGTGAAACGCCCTTAAAGCAGCGCATGACTGATACATCCAGCTCACGAACGGAATATAGCCGACTGGGACCGTGATTAAACACTGGTCCCTTTTACACAAAACATCCAGCTCAAGAACGGAATGTAGCCGTCTGGGACTGTGAATAAACACTGCTTCCTTTCATACAAAAGAAAAAGAGATTATGTATAAGTCGGCAACAACAATCTAATAGGTTTGGGAAAATGCTTACAAAAAGTTTACAGCTTGAATCTCACATAACAACCTATTAAAAGGCATATAATTACAACGTTCGAAATATGTTATAGCCCAATAAAGCCAAAGATATGGGATTATAAAGTTCTGGATAAAAACAAGGGAAGTAATTGAAATAGTCTTAATTTAGTACGGTATAACAAATTATAATACGGTGAAAGTGCGTAGCGTGCAAATAGCATTAACAGACGACTTGAAGTTTACAAGCGAGAAAACCTCGAATTACTTTATAAGTACAGTACTGTATGTTTTGATAGTAATACTTAACGTCAAAATAAAAATGTTGATATGATACAGTGAACAAAACAATATTTTATGGGCGGTAGTCTATTTTTAGATGATGCATATTCATTTCATTAATCTCGATTCCACATTATGACATGTTAGATTTAGGAGTAAGATGGTTTAAACTATATTATTGTTTCTTGTAGGTCTATCATTACGTAGTTATTGTTCCTTCTCAAGAGAAGGAACACTTATGGTGAACATGTCACACTTGACTGAGCATGTTATGGATGCAAGGGTATCATCAAAGGAATCCGATTTCCCGTAGGGCGCCGCCATCTTGGACTCATGCATATTCATTACAAATAGCCTGTAGCCCAATATGTGTTTACGCATAATCAATCTTTATTTCAGTCTTTATAGTGCAATACAATTACTAAAATAACAGAACAACAAGACACAATAATAAAGTTTAAATCATGTAACTCCTCAATTGAATATATTATAGTAAAGAATCGAGATTAATGAAATGAATATGAATATGCATCATTTAAAAATAGACTCCCGTCAAAAAAAAATTTACGTAATGAAATTGTCCCTGGTCACGTGATTTTTTTAGCTTCTAACGTTTCAGATTTGCAGGTGCTTTCTTTTGCGTACTTTTTTACTCTTCCTGGTTTGTTTTTCGAATCGTAAATGCATGTATTAAATTTCTTTGTGTTAAGTGTGCAGGTACTCGCTGGTGTAGTCGCGTGATGAAAATATCCGGAACACAGACTGCAAGACAAATGCTTCCAAATAACAGAATATGTACTGCACTTGCTTATATTAAAAAAACAATTTTGGGTTATGATAAAACTGTTAATACTTAGATTAGTTCTTAATTAAGTTTGCACCAATAATGACAGCACATATTTTTTCTCATTGCATTAAACATTAAACATTTGTAGCATTATGCTAAAACAATATCCTTTAAAAAGAATATTTTATATGCGCTAGAAGGAACCTTTTGGTAAGCTAAATCTTGTATTTCACTAAAGATGGACTTAATATGCGTAAACACACATTGGCATAGAGGCTATTTGTAATGAAAATGCATGAGTGCAAGATGGCGGCGCCCTACGTGTATTCGGATGCCTTTGACGATATTCTTGTACCCAATACCTGCTCATTGAAGTGTGACATGTTCACCATAAGTGTTCCTTCCCTTGAGAAGGAACAACAAGTAATGATTTATTTCAAATAATTTCAAAATAATTAAACATTGACTCTGACCTGTAAAACCAAATTCCGCTGTCAGATTATGTGAACATATGCGTGGAGCGGGTAGATGCTTTCTGTTTGTGTTTCAAGTGTGGAAACTCCGAACAATATACACAATTGCACATGCAAATATTCTTCATGTTAGCAATGTTTTACAACGGAACATGTTTACTGGTACTTTGAATAAGAAAAATATGAAAAAATAAACTTTATCATATAGAAAATATATTTAAAACGACTTTCAAAAATAACATTATAAGCAAAGTTATCGTATTGCCGTATGTTATACATTCTGCATTGAATCCATTTTGCAATGAAGTCGCCAGTTTTACAAATAATGACCTCTTTTGAAAAGAAAACCCTCTTTCTTACGTTCCAAGATACGTTTCACGCCTGTAGTGAACAACTGATGAATGAGAATGTAAAATTCTAAGATTTGAAAAGAGATAAATCAGAAAAAAACATCCAAACTAAGCTATGTTGTGATTTGGGGGTAGGGGTAACGTAATGCAATTTTACGTGCAAATGAATTCGGTGACCCCATAATTTTATTCCTTCATTCGACAGGAAATAAAGTTTTCATAATCATGTCAGTTTTTTGTCAAATTCTATCGTTTGGGTTTTACATGGGTCAAGATTAACGCAAATTTTTTCTTCAAAACTAAACGTCATATTTGTCGCTCTGACGTCACTTTAACGTAAATATCGACTTCAACGTTAACATGATCTCCACAAATTAAACACCATTTCAAAGACATTTTTAAATGAAAATATGATAAGAAACAAGCAAATCGAGACTTGTTATCTGAATAGAACGATTTACGAAAACAGTCTGACAGACGTGAAATCATGGTTCATCAAAAATGGACGTCAATGGTCGTGTTTGAAGGTTTGCAGAGAAAAAAGTTACAGAAATATCAAAAATGTAAAATACGTATTATATGAGGAATATGCTGAATTTTATATGAAACAAAATTTCGAAACGGAACCCAAGAACTTCAAAATAGGCGCATTCCACCTTAAATGAGGTCAGAAACAAGTTCGCTTTGTCAAATTATAAAACAATTGTAAACATTCTAGATACCACATTTTCTACTTGATCATCAAAATTCTTTGTCAGACTGTTTGTCTCTATAAAATGTAGGTGAAGTTCAAAACTAGATAACCCATGATCTTAAACTCGGTCACTAGTTTAAACCATAGAAAAACCTTGTTAACACTCTAGAGGCCACATTTTCCATCTGATCATCTTTAAGCTTTATCAGAATGTTTGTCTTTAAAATCTAGATCAAGCTCAAAACTTTGTAACCTGACGTTTTAAACTGGGTCACTAGGTAAAATCATAGAAACACATCTTGTACTTGATCTTTATAAAACCTTTTCAGAATGTTTGTCTCAATGATATCTAGGTCAAATTCGATACTGTGATATCTAGGTCAAAACAAAGGCCACTAGGTCAAATCATAGACAGACATTGTTAATACCCAGAAATGCACATTTTCTATCTGATCTTCATGAGACTTTGTAGGAATGTTTGTCATTTCAAAAGTTTTGAAAGGTTGTAACTTGATAACTTTGGAAAAAATTAGGTCATTAGATAAAATCATAGAAAAACACTTTGGATGCCACTTTTCCAACTTGAACATCATCTTAGTCAGAATATTTGTCTGTATGAAATTTAGGTTATATCCAAAAGTGGGATACCTGATGTCACAAACGATGTCACTAGGTTGAAAAACTTAGTTAAAGATCTACCTGATTTACATAAAACCTGGTCAAAAACATTTGTCTCTATGAAATCTAAGCAAAATTAGATACAAGGTTATCTAAGGTAAGATTTATGTCTTTTGAGTGATACAGGGCATTCAGGGCCCTCTTGTATTTGGAAAACACAGTTGTTACCATTTGTGGTTCAGTAAATCGTACATATATTCAAGTTCAAGTAGTTATGGTCAGGTGAGCGACTTAGCGACATTTTGGTCCTGTCATTAAATAATTCCATGCGTTGATTCGTTCTATATGATCTATTGGGTTTGCAGCTGGTAGATTGTAGTTTCAGAGTTGTCCGTCCCGTCCGAAGTCATATCTGTAACATGGTTTGGAGTATTTAAATCAAACTTGGTAGAAATAATAACTAATTTAAGGAAATGCCACCCTACAAGTTTCCGTCAGATTGCATCAATAAGACGAGATTAATTGGCCTTTGTACATGTTGATATGTTATATATATATACATGTATAGTGTTTTTATTTCCAATTTCTGTCCGTCTGCACTCATATATATAAGACATTGTTAGTAGTATTTTAATAAAACATGGTAGAAATGTTAACACTGGTAACGAAATGTGTCCCTGCAATTTTCAGTTGGATAGCTTGAAGAGGATAAGATTTTTGTGTTTGTTTGTTTTTGGTTTAACGCCGTTTTTCAACAGTATTTCAGTCATGTAACGGCGGACAGTTAACCTAACCGGTGTTCCTTGATTTTGTACCAGTACAAACCTGTTCTCCGCAAGTAACTGCCAACTTCCCCACATGAATCAGAGGAGAAGGACGAATGATTTCAGACACAGTGTGTTTTATCAAATCGTCAGAGAGAACATACGCCCCGCCCGAGGATCGAACTCACGACCCCGCGATCCGTAGACCGACGCTCTACCTATTGAGCTAAGCGGGCGGGTAGGACAAAGATTTACCCCCCCCCCCCCCCCCCCTCCTTTGTTCTTACATATATGGTACATAAATAGTCAATTTTCTGTGCATCTGGAGTCATACCTCAGATGTGGTTAAATGAATTTCAATAATACATTGTAGAAAAGTTGAATGCTGTAGATAAATACGACCCTGAAAGTGTGAGACAGAATGCTTGAAAACACAACTTTGTACTATATATTATTTAACTAATAGTATCTGTCCGTCCGGAGTCATTATGTATCTCAGAGACAATTTGAAGAATTTTGATAAAACTTAATAATAATTTTAAATGTAATATGGAAATTTAGCCCTACCAGTTTCAGGTGAATTGCTTGAGGAACATATGAATTATGGCTCTTAGTACTTATGTAATGTTTACTATATAGGGTATTTCTTTGCAAATTTAATGTCATTGTTAAGTCTATGTGTTGCTATGACATGTTCTGAGCTTTCTTTAAAAGTGTTTTTCAGCATGCTTTCTGGTCAGTGGGGTCGCTGTTAATTAATATAGAAAATTGTTTCTGTTCAATAACGTCTGTAAAGAATAGAGTATTGCAATTAAACTTTGAATTAAAGAAGCGTGCATGGAGGCGATAGTCAATGTATGTAGCATCATCTAGTTGTCCTCTACCAAGTTTGTCCAAATCGTTTCCCTATGGTCAAATATGGCCCCGCCCTGGGGTCACATGGTTTATATAGACTAATACAGGGGATAACTTTGAAAATCTTCTTGTCCAAATCCACAGGGCCTAGGACTTTGATATTTTGTATGTGACATCATCTATTGGTCCTCTACTAAGATTGTTCAAATTACTCCGCTGGGGTAAAATATGGCCCCACCCAGGGGGGTCACATGATTTAAATAGAATTATATAGGGAAAAACTTTGAAAAACCACAAAATCTAGGGCTTTGATATTTGTAATGTAGCATCATCTAGTGGTTCTCTACCAAGTTTGTTTAAATTATCCCCTAGGGTCAAATTTGGCCCCGCCCCGGGGATCACATGGTTTATATAGACATATATAGAGAAAAACCTTAAATATCTTCTTGTCCATAACCTACAACATTTAAACAACAACTTACAACCTTCAAATTTGGACCACATGCATAGTTTTGTGCTGAAATGAACTGTGACATTTATTGTGACCTAGTGATCTACTTTCACATTTCTGTAGCTTCAGCCTTCAAATTTTGACCACATGCATCGGTTTGTGTACCAAAATAAACTTTGACCTTGACATTAACCTAGTGACCTACTTTCACATTTTTGAAGGTACAGGCTTCACATTTGGACAACATGCATAGCTTTGTGTTCCGAAATAAATTTGACCTTGATTTTGACCTAGTGCCCTACTTTCACATTTCTCGAGCTACAGCCTTCAAATTTGAACCACTTGCAAAGTTTTGTGTACCAAAACGAACTTTGACCTTGAGATTGACCTAGTGACATACTTCCACATTTCTCAAGCTACAAACTTCAAAATTGAAGCACATGCATGGTTTTGTGTACCGAAATGAACTTTGACATTGAAATTGATCTAGTGACCTACTTTCACATTTCTCAAGCTAAAGCTTTCACATTTGGACCGCATGCATGGACCACATACACAGTTTTGAACTTTGACCTTGACTTTGACCTTTAGCTAGTCTTGAAATTTGGAATATTCAAACATGGCATAATATCGGGCGCCAAGATCAGCCTTTGATCTCTTGTTAATTTTGTCTTCTGGCAGTTTCTGTAACCACTTTGTTCAGTTCTGCTTATTGTGTTCTCGTTTAGGGCAAATCCATTATTTTATCTGGGGACCATACGCCGCTTTTCATGGTATTGCACTCTGTGCATAATTTAATCTTCCATGTGCATTGTCGTATGAATACATCTGCGGATGTCTCTAATTTATTTGTTTGTTTTGGGTTTAACGCCGTTTTCAACAGTATTTCAGTCATGTAACAGCGGGCAGTTAACCTAACCAGTGGTCCTGGATTCTGTACCAGTATAAACCTGTTCTCCGCAAGTAACTGCTAACTTCCCCACATGAATTATCAGAGGTGGAGGACGAATGATTTCAGACACAATGTCTTTTATCAAATCGTCATGGAGAACATACGCCCGCCCGAGGATCGAACTGGCGACCCCGCGTTCCGTAGACCAACGCTCTCCCTACTGAACTAAGCGGGCGGGCTATGTCTCTGAATTACATTCTGGTACTTATAACATGTGTATATGTTGAGTTCTACTCAACCCGGGGCTAGAAGGCGTGGACTGTAGCTTGCACTTCCACTACCGTCCATGAACATGCTCAATCAAACCGTGCCTACAACATTTTCGTTTATGTCGTGTAGGGCAACCTCTGGTTTTCCACATTGTTTTTTCATTAGATGTATTTTTGGGTTGCTTGAGTCATGGCTAAGATCATAGTTATTGAAAATAGAAGCCAACCCTGGTAAATAAGTAGTTTTCATAGAGACCAATGGTTTTGTTTTATTTTGGTTAGCTTGGGTTAAGGTCATTGTTATCAAATATAGAAAAATGATTTTCGATCAAACATTTAGTAAGGGGTGATTAGCTTTCAAAAAGACGGTAATTCAGTTGCATTTAATTGTGATTTTTTGCAGGCGGAGAATGTTCTTTTAACGGTGATTCCTTTATTCCGTTTGGCGGGGGATACCACTTAACTGAATTTGCGTGTGCAAATTGCGACAATCCATATTACAGACATTACAGTTGAACATGATTAAAAGAATAACTATGAGTCTCATTTAAAATGAAATTAACAAAACACTTTAGTTTCTCAGTTTTACTCAGTTAGTAATACATACCCAAATTATAAGAAAACAGTGTGATCATTTATGATAATTCCTTATGTACAAGAACAACTAATACCTCTCCCAACTTTATAGTTATGGAGAACCAGTGCAAATGATCGCAAGTCTCATTCAAAATCTATAATTCTTAGAATTTTTCTTTTTGTCAGATTTTTGTATTAAATTCATGAAATATATGTAATTACAAAGGCTGTATTTGTTATTTATTTCTTTTTCAGAGGACTGATATTACACATGGATATTAAATCCTTAAATATTGTCCTTGACCAAAATCTAAATGCAAGGATAATTGATTTTGGGCTAGCACGTGAGATGAAACATGGTCATGACCATACAAGTACTACAAGTTTACACTATTATGCTACGCCAGGGTATGATAAACTGACACAACAGCAGATTCTAGGGAAACATGATGACTATCGTTATTTTGGTGTTGGTGAGCTAACAACATTCCTTCTTTTAACGAACTGTTGTAGCTCAACTGAACACAATATGCTCAAGGTGAGCTTTTGTGATCACTTTGTGTCCGTTATTCGTAGTCGCGAGTCGTCAACAACTTGACTGATAAGTCTAGAGGTGAAAATGCTTGGATGTTTGGTCAGAATGTTACCTGCAATAAGATATCGGTCGAGGGTCAAAAACTAGGTCACTTGGTCAATAAACAGGTTAACCTTGTTAAGTTGTTACATGGACAAAAGTGTGAAAACTAGGTCACCAGATCAAGTCATTGAAATCAATTTCAAATTTCAAATAATTTGAGAGCAATGTTTCTCTGGTGTCCCTCTACAAATCACTTTTATTAAAGAACTTGGCTTCTAGGGACAGGTTTAATTATCCCTATATGGCAATATCACCCATTCAATGGCAACGGAAAGGAATTTTTTAAGAAATAGTCTCACTAAAAGCTGGTTCGTTTTTTTTCGCTCATCTTCGTGCTCAGGTAAGCTTTTCTGATCACCCTGTGTCTGTCGTCCGTCGTCTTCCGTCGTCCGTCGTCTATCGTCAACAATTTGAATGTTAACACACTAGAGGTCACAATTTTGGCCCAATCTTAATAAAACTTGGTCAAAATGTTAACCATGATGATCTTTAGGTCAAGTTTTAATCTAAGTTAGGTACGGTTAAACTAGGTCACCAGATCAAATCAAAGGAAAAGCTTGTTAACACTCTAAAGGCCACGTTTATGACTGTATCTTCATGAAACTTGGTCAGAATGTTTGTCTGGATGATTTTTTGGCCAAGTTTGAATTTAGGTTATGTTTGGTGTAAAACTAGGTCACCAGGACAAATCAAAGGAAAAGCTAGTTAACACACTAGAGGCCACATTTATGACCATATCTTAATGAATCTTGGTCAGAATATTAATCTTAATGATATTTAGGTCTAGTTAAAATCTGGGTTAGGTGAGGTCAAAAATAAGACACCATGTGAAATCAATGAAAGGCTAGCTAACACTCTATACGCCGCATTTATGACTATATCTTAATTAAACTTTGTGAGACCGTTAATCTTGATGATCTTTAGGTCAGGTTTAAATCTAGATTAGGTTGGGTCAAAAACTAGGTCACCAGGTCAAATCAAAGGAAAAGCTTTTAAACACTCTAAAGGCCACATCTGTGGAATTTAATCAGAATGTTTATCTTGATGATTTTTAGGTTGAGTTCAAATATGGGTCATGTGGGATTAAAAACTAGGTCACTTGGTCAAATCAAAGGAAAAGATTGTTAACACTGTAGAGGCCACATTTATGACTGCATCTTCATGAAACTTTATCAGAATGTTAATGTCGACGATTTTTAGGTCAATATATAATCTGGGTCATGTGGGGTCAAAAATTAGGACACCAGAGCAAATCAAAGGAAAAGCTAGTTAACACTCTAGAGGCGACATTATGACCATATCTTAATGGAACTTGGTCAGAACGTTAATTATGATAATCTTTAGGTCAAGTTCGAATCCGGGTCATGTTGAATGTGACTTAATGACCTACTTTCTTGTTTTTAGCTCACCTGAACTCAAAGTGCTCAAGGTGGGCTTTTGTGATCGCCATATGTCCGTCGTCGTTCTTCATCGTCTTTAGTCGTCCGTCGTCGTCGTCCGTCGTCAACAATTTGAATGTTAACACTCTAGAGGTCCCAGTTTTGGCCCAGTCTTAATTACTCTTGGTTAAATGTTTTTCTCAATAAATTCTTGGACGAGTTTGATATTCGGTCATCTGGGACAGAAACTATGTCACCATGTCAAATCAAAGGAAAATATTGTTAACACTGTAGACGCCACATTTTTGACACTATCTATATGAAACTTTGTCAGAATATTAATCTTGATTATTTTCAGGCCAAGTTTAAATCTGGGTTAGGTTGGGTCAAAAACTTGTTCACTAGGTCAGATCAAAGGAAAAGCATGTTAACACTCTACAGGCCACATTTATAATAATATCTTGATGAAACTTGGTCAGAATATTAATTTTGATGATCTTTAATTCAAGTTTAAATCTGTGTTAGGTGTACTCAAAAACTAGGTCACCAGGTCAAATCAAAGAAATAGATAGTTAACACTCTAGAGGCCACATTTATGACCATATCTTAATGAAACTTGGTCAGAATGTTAATTTTAATGATCTTTAGGTCAAGTTTAGATCTGGGTTAGGTGGGGTAAAAAACTAGGTCACAAGGTCAAATCAATGAAAATGCTAGTTTACACTCTAGAAGCCACACTTAAGACTGTATCTTCATGAAACTTGGTCAGAATGTTAACATTGATGGTCTTTAGGTCGAGTTCGAATCTGGGTCATGTGGACCTACTAACCTACTTTCTTGTTTTTTAAGCTACAGACTTGAAATTAAAATGACTTTCATTAACCATGAATGTGATCTACTGACCTATTTTCTTATTTTTTAAAATGCAGCCTTGGAATTTGGATGACATGTACAGTTTTGCAGACTGATCTTAAAACTGAATTTCAGTGACCATGATGATGACCTACTGTCCTACTTTCTTGTTTTTAAGATACAACCTTGAAATTTATATGTCATGTACACCGATCTTAAAACTGACTTTCAGTGACCATGAATGTGACCAACTTAGCACCTACTTTCTTGTTTTTTAAGATACAGTCTTGAAATTTGGATGGCGTGTACAGTTTTGCATACCGATCTTAAAATTAACTTTCAGTGACCATGAATATGATCTGCTGACCTATTTTCTTGTTTTTGAAGATACAGCCTTGAAATTTGGAAGACATGTACAGTTTTGCAGACTGATCTTTAAACTGAATTTCAGTGACCATGAATATGACCTACTGACCTACTTTCTTGTTTTAGCTCACCTGAGCTCAGGTGAGTTTTTGTGATCGCTCGATGTCCGGCGTCCGTCGTCTGTCGTCTGTCTGTCGTCTGTCGTCTGTCATGCGATAGAGGCTGTATTTTTCAACTGATCTTCATGATATTTGGTCAGAATGATTACCTTGATGCAATCTAGGCCGAGTTTGAAAATGAGTCATCTTGGATCAAAAACTAGGTAACCAGGTCAAATCAAAGAAAAACTTTGTGTATGCGATAGAGGTTGTATTTTTCAACTGATCTTCATGAACTTTGGTCAGAATGATTGCCTAGAGGTCAGAGACCACCAATTCAAAAAAGTACAGGGAACTTACTGGGAATGAGGTAAGTGTATACCTGGGAATAAGGTAACGTCTGTGCGTTCTGCTTGGTCAGTCATGTAAACAAACCCAGGAAGTGATTATTTTTTCAAAATTGATTTTTTTTTCACTGCATTTACAGTATTTTATTATACATTGTGACAAAATTTGCTACATTTTTTGTGTATTGAAAAAAGTTTTATCAAACGAATTTCTCCCGCCATGTCAGTGATGTAAACAGGGTGTCATCTCATTCACACGAAAATTACTTAAATAAAGTTTCAATATTCATATGTTTTTCGTCCGATATTTTGGTAGAACTAAGATAGTTCTTGAAAAACTTGTAATTAGATATACATGTTTCGATGTATGGAAGGCCGTGCACGCCATAATGTTACAAAGTAAGTCTATTGGAAAACAATTGGTGGTCTCTAACCTATATGAAATCTAGGACGAGTTTGAAAATGAGTTATCTCGGATCAAAAACAAGGTCCCTAAGTCAAATGTATGCGATAAGGGCTGTATTTTCCGATCGACCTTCATAAAATTTAATCGGAATGATTGCTTTGACGAATGCTAGATCGGATTCGAATATAGGTCATTTGAGGTCAAAAACTAGGTCACTAGGTCAAATCATAGAAAAATCTTGTGTATGCGATAGAGACTGTATCTTTCAATTGATTTTCATGAAATTTAGTCAGAATGATTGCCTTGATAAAATCTAGGCTTAATTTGAATATAGGATATCTGGGATTAAGAAGTAGGTCACTAGGTCAATTTTAAGAAAAACCTTGTGTATGCGATAGAAGCTATATTTTTCCATTGATCTTTATGAAATTTAGTCGGAATGATTGCCTTGATAAGATCTAGGTCACGGTTGAATATGGGTTATCTCGGGTCAAAATCTAGGTCACTAGGTCAAATAAAAAAACCTTTTGTATCTGATAGAAGCTATATTTTTCAATTGATCTTCATGAAATTTGGTCGGAATGATTGCCTTGATAAAATCTAGGTCAAATTTATATATGGGTCATCTGGGGTCAAAAACAAGGTCACTAGGTCAAATCAAATAAAAACCTTGTGTATGCGATAGAGGCTGTATTTTTTAATTGCTCTTCATGAAATATTGTCAGAATGATTGCCTTGATGAAATCTAGGTCAAGTTTGAATATGGGTCATCTAGGATCAAAACCTTGGTCACTAGGTCATATATAAGAAAATGCTTTTTTAAACTCAACAGACCACATTTTAAGTCCAATCTTGATGAAAATTGGCCAAAATATATGTTTCCATGAAATCACTAAGTCAAACATGTTTACAGTGTTATGGTATGTTTCTCAGGTGAGCAACCTAGGGCCATCTTGGCCCTCTTGTTTTAAGATAAAGCATTAAAATTTATATGTCATGTACATGTACAGCTTAGCATACCAGTCTTAAAACTGGCTTTCAGTGACCATAAATGAGACCAACAGACCCACTTTCATGTTGTTTTTTTATACAGCCTTAAAATTTGGATGACATGTACATTTTTGCATACTGATCTTAAAATTGACTTTCAGTGACTATAAATATGACCTACTGACCTACTTTCTTAATATATCAGAATCAGTTTGCATTTACATGTAGTTCATATCACTCAGGTGAGCGATCCAGGTTCATCATGACCCTCTTGTTAAATAATTTTACAGAAATGCTCTTTTGCTGACCGTCTACAAAAATCCCTTCAAGTCATTTTGTTTTGTCACATGGCCGACAGGGCGGGTCTAGTTTTATCTATAGAGTTATACAGAAATGCTTGGCCGAATCACATCATTGATCCTTGACTGTCTTAGTACAAGAAATCCGTCCATATAAAAGGTCGAATTGTGTACATTCTGTGAAAAGTATGAAACTTTGCCTGGTAATAGGTAAAAATATGCTTATTTGTGACCTGCTAGAGATAGCGGATGAACAGTGTCTTTGGCCCTCTCAAATATTACTACGATAGGAAAGGAAGTTTCAACTAGTCGTATGTCGCGACAAGGCCATGTCTATGAAATTACTACATGTGGTTTACACACCAGAGAACATACAATGATTACATAGCATATCTCTTGCCACTTCATATGAGAAAATTGTGTAATATGTCAAGCCACTAACCGAAAAAAAGAACCAGTTCATTGTTCGCAAAAAAAAAATGTTACAGCATATTTCGGAATTATGAACTAAAGTTGGACCCTACTGATATTTGTTATCTCATTTAGAGAACTTAATCACGGTAGATATCATGTTTCTTTACATAGAACTACACTCAACCATTCAAGAAGGTTACGCGTCATCCTCTGAGATGTTGCCGCCTTTTCAGCAATAATCCTGACTTATTTCGTAAATTTTCTACAACGATGTTTGTGATTAATTGAAAAATAAAAATGAATTTCCGGGTCTTGCCAGCTTGGGTAATTTGCGGTCAGAAACAAAGTCGGATCTACTGTCAGTACTTGAGAATCTGTTCATTAGTGCAAAGTCAACTAAAACATCCATAATGCAGAGTTATTGGATGGAGATGAAACTTGAACTGAAAACGAGGCAAGGAATTAACTATGATCTGTTGTAGAAATACGAGATCGGGTGTGCATTTCCGCAGAAAATCCATACCCTCAGATTTTATAATAGACGTCTTAAATTTTTTGTCCATACACTAGATTTATTTACCCAATGTAATTGTTAAATATGTTTAAGAAGCATATTTTACAAATATATACTGTCATGTAACATTTCAAACTTTTCACACAAAACGCCCAATTAACGCCAAGATTTTCATTGAAAACTTATTTTATGGCGGCCATCTTAAATTTTGTTTGCCATATTGAATTTATCTATCCGATGTCAGTGTTACCATTGTTTTACAAATGTATGTAGGATAATGCAATGTTTCATTATTTTTTCACACATTATGCCCAATTGAAGTTTCGAATTTCGTGGAAAATGATTTTGTGGTGGCCATCTTGGGTTTATGCTACAATATTGGACTTTTTCTGTTTGCATATAGAGCTTATTTGTAGCTTAATATTAGCTTATATCATGATGCTTGCTTTCATTATTTTCTCGCCATATGCAAAGCTAGAGCGTTTTCTTATAAAAATCTTAATCATGGTGGCCATCATGAATTTTGGTGGCCATTTTGAATATTCACAACCTGCTTCCCAGGCGTAAATGAAGCATAGTACATCTTTTTACAATCATACCAAGTTTCATACATTTCCCAGACAGTGCACAATTGTTTCACAAGTTTCTTTCACTAACATGGAAGCTTTAAATACAGATATTAATATTTGAAAGCATTCATAAGTTATAGATTTCCAGACAGTTTTTAAATTACATAACCTTTTTAAACTATATAACCTTTTCATGAATTATTTTATATATAGTTATGATTTGTATACATTATTAAAATGCCCCCTCCCTCTTTCCCTACCAACTTTTTTAGAAGAAGATGTTGTATTGGGATGCAATGTGTTTTGTGAAAAATGTCTATAGGCAGGAATGGTAGTAACACTTTTACAATTTCTAGTTCAAAAAGTTCTGCTTTGCTGCTTTTATGGGCTGCCGCGGTAAACATAGAAAAAACATTAACTTAACTTTTAATGAACTGCCTAATTGATCATGACTAAGCTTAGTAGCATTCTTGTTAGGTCCTCTCTCTTCGAAATTGTCTAATGAACCACTTTTTCGATTCATCAACAAATTTGGTCTGTACGGTCTTCTCTTTTTTTTTTAGCCAGAGCTAACAATTAAACAATTTATTCACATGACTTGCTTGATAGATCACTACAAAAATTGGTCTGAAGCACCTTCAAAGTATCTTCAGATGGTTCTGCTTGACTCCTTATACCAAAACTAAGCATAAAAAAGAACTGTAAATGATTTCTTCTCATGAACCACTTGATGCATCTTCACCAAACTTGGTCTGTAGTATCCTCAAAATTGTTTAAACAACTTCTCTGATGAACCACTTTCTGTATTATTAAACATTTCATCTGTAGCATCTTTGTGTGGTTTTCCCGTTGGTTTTGCTGAACCCCCTTAAGGAACCACAAGAACTAAAAATAGAAAATTAACCTGCAAATGACACTTTTTCACGAACCTCTTGACTTGACAGCAATGTGGCGGCTGTAAAAAGTCTTCCCGTACTTGGATTCAATGTTGTTATATTTTCTTGTCCTTTTGGATCACGGAGTCAACTCAATACATGTATAACAGAGTTCGGCTTAAGCCTGCAGGCGTTAGATGTGTTGCACTTTCCATTACCTTTCATGAACAGACTTGAGTCAAACTGAGTCTGCTATTATTTTGCTTGGTTGCATTTTATGCGTCCAAATGATTTTCTTACAGATTTTATTGGTATCTACCATCTATTATATTTGTTCAAATAATCCCGCTTGGCCACTTTTGTAGTCTGCGACAGCAAAAAAAAATGAAAACAACTTTGAATAATTTTTAATTATCTGCCTGATGGGTGTTTACAAACTTGGTTCACGGTCTTTCTCAGGTGAGCATCATAGGCCCAACTGGACCTCTTGTTTGCTAAAACAAACTTTACAGAGATACATATCTGTTAAATAAGGGTACTTTTCATTGCCCATTAACCTGTAGGTGATTTTTTATTGCCAGGCTGTACTTCCTTTACTTGCTCTGATATCTCTTGTATTAACTTTGTTCACTTTTACATGGTTTTAAGTAAAAACATTAGACATTGTCTTGCATATAATAATTAGTATCATTGCCAAATATTTGGCCCTAATCTGATAAGCGTTGGAATCGTCTGGCTGTGTTGCTGTTAATGAGAATGACTACCGATGCCTTTAATGCACAAAACATATGAAATCATAGTTTCAGCGCAAAGCTATTGTAACTGCACATAAAAAAAACAGATACGGAAGTTTCTATATAGAAATGTTCATGAACTTTCTAATTTGTAACGATTTAAATGCTCTTTATTGCAGTTATGCGAGAGCTTCTAACCGGTAGAAAACCGTCCATTGAAGGATGTCCAGAAGCGACGTTAAAGGATCAATCTGTAACTAAGATTAAAAGAGCATCAATGGTATGAAGCAACCTTTTATATAAAGCTATACATTTAATCCGTCTGTGTCATTGATAGAGATATGGAGTTGATAATTGTACTGTAATGAAACCTCACACAATGCGTGCCAGTCATCACACAAACTGAATATTACTCTTGTTGAATTTAATGTAAACCATGACCAACTTTTCAGCATAGAAAATATTGTTAAAGTTTTAGATGTAACCATCAAGCTATATCTGAGTAACAGCTATTATGTATTTGAATTTTACTTCACTCAATGATTTCTAGTTATCAGATTTACTAAAGTAACCCGGTTAGATAAATCTAGGTTGATTCTGATACAGATTTTTGCTCTTTTTTCACTGGGAAAATATTCCTAAAGCTATGGGTGCTGTATTTTAGGTGAGCTATTGTGATCACGTTGTGTCCCTCGTCCGTCGTGCGTCCGTCGTCAATAATTGTGTTTAAAAGACATCTTGTCCAAAATCACTAAAGGGATTTTGATGAAACTTGGCATGAATGTCCATTGGATAGTCGTCTACCAAAGATATACAGACAGTTCCACTTGGTTTCAAATCGGGGCCGCCAGAGCTAAAAATAGATAAATCTTCAAACGATATATCCTCCTAAACCAATGGTCCGATTTTGAAATAATTTCGCACAAATGGTTCTTATGTCACCCTCTACCAAGATTATTCAAATTGTATCTATTTGTCAAAAAACCAAGGGGCATGGTCACTTTTCCCTATATGTATATAGTGGAAATTTGAAAAATCTTCTTTTGTAAAACTGCAGGACCGATTTTAGAATGATTGTACACAAATGGTCCTTGTGTGACCCTCTACCAAAATTGTAAAAATTATTTTGATTCGTCAAAACACATGGCCGCCAGAGGGCGTCGTCACTTTTTCTATATGTGTTTAGTGAAAACTTTAACAGTCTTCTTATTAGAAACTGCTTGCCCGATTATAGAATAATTTTACTCAAATAGTCCTTGTGTGACTCTCAACCAAGCTTGTTCAAATTATACCGATACGTGAAAAAACATGGCCGCCAGGTGGCGTGGTCATTTTTCCCAATATGTATATAGTGGAAATTAAAAAAATCTTCTTGTGTGAAACTGCTTTCCCGATTTTAAAATAATTTTACACAAATAGTCCTTGTGTGACTCTCTACCAAGATTTTTCAAATTATTTTGATTCGTGAAAAAAACATGGCCGCAAGAGGGTGTGGTCACTTTTCCCTATATGTATATAGTGGAAATTTAAAACATATTCTTGTGTGAAACTGCTAGACTAATTTTAAAATAATTTTACACAAATAGTCCTCGTGTGACCCTTTACCAAGTTTGTTCAAATCATTTTGATTCGTAAAAACATATAGCCGCCAGAGGGCGTGGTCACTTTTTCCTATATGTATATAGTGGAAACTTTAAAAATGTTCTTGTGTGAAACTGCTAGCCCGATTTTAAAATAATTTAACACAAATGGTTCTTATGTGACCTTCTACAAATATTGCTCAATTTTTTCTGTTTCGTCAAGAACCATGTCCGCCAGAGGGCTTTTTCATTTTTCATCAACAATTTCTTTAAACAATATTTCCTCCAAAACCAGGGAATGGATTTTGATTAAATTTTACACAAATGTTCTCTTTCAAAGTTGTGCAAATGGTTCCGGTTCATAGAACATATGGGTCTTTTGGTTAAAAATAGGTTTTTAGCTATCAGGCTTTAAAAATCCTTTTATCTAGAGCTTTAACATTTGGTATTTGATATAAGGGGTTGACTCTCTACCATAATTACCCTAAAGTAAAAACAATGGCCACGTCCCTGCGTCTGACATGGACTATAGGCTTTTATATAAGAAACTTTGAAAATCTCCTTCTCTTTGAATCAATAATGGCTAGGGCCTTGCTTTATGGCATATGATATCAGATTTATAATTTCTACCGTAACTATTCAAATTATTGCCCTAGGTTTAACACTATGTGTGAAATGTATATACTATAAGCTAACATAGAAGAAACCTAAGTCTGTACTAATACAAACACACTTGAAGCCTTGTACACAGACGAGCGCTTTAGGATCAATGCCCCACTTGTTTCTTCTTCACACATATAACAATTACATACATAAACATTTTAAACATACTAACTCTTATTGGACTATAATGACCTATGACAATCACCTTTTGTTTTTGCAATTGTACGATGTATTGTTATGAAATATAACTTAATTTAAAAGAGAGAAAAAAGAAGACAAAACATGGAATGAGCGAGTGAAAGAAAAGATGTCTGATATAAAGCTCGCAGTTATAACTTCTGACTTGGAGTTATATGATGTAGTATATGCTCCTTAACTACTGTACTTTTCCTTTTTATGACAAGTTTAGCATTTTTCAAATTCAGACCAGATGGCTTTATGTTGAGTTAATAGGCTGCTTATCAGTGTTATAATTTCATTTTATAGTTTTATTCTTATTTTAAGATAAGTTATACAGTTTTCAAAATTGAGCGTGTTTTCTTTTTTTTACTAATCTAGATCAAGTTCAGAACTGTAATACCTCAGGTCAGATCATAGAAAAACCTTGTTATTACTCTAGAGGTCACATTTCCCATTTGTTTTATTTATTTATTGTACCACCACTCCTGAACATCGAAGTGTTAAGGGGGAGGCTATACTGGTTTCAGGTTATCTGTCCGTTCGTCCGTCCGTCTGTCTGTAGACACGATATTGTGTGCACCATTACTCCTCTTCGCCTTGACACAATTAAATGAAACTTCTCACAAGTGATCAGTAAAAATAGTAGTTGCATGTGAGATTCTTTCTGAAAAAAAAATCTGCACAGTTATGGGACTATGTTTTTTGTTACTATACTATATACATAGTCTGCATATGCAATCTTGTGCGCGCCTTATCTCCCGAACTATTGCACACAATTTAATGAAACTTCACACAAATGATCAGTACCAACCTTACTTGTGCATGGTGCATGTTAGATTTTAGCTCACCTGAGCAATGCTCAGGTGAGTTTTTCTGATCACTCGATGTCCGGCGTCCGTCGTCTGTCGTCTGTCTGACTATCTGTCGTCTGTCAACATTTAGCTTTTGTATGCGATAGAGGCTGTATTTTTCATCTGATCTTCATGAAATTTGGTCAGAATGATAACTTTGATAAAATCTAGGCCGTGTTTGAAAATAGATTATCTGGGGTCAAAAACTAGGTCACTAGGTCAAACCAAAGAAAAACATTATGTATGCGATAGAGGCTGTATTTTTTAATTAATCTTCATGAATTTTGGTCAGAATAATTAACTTGACAATATCTAAGCCAAGTTCGAAAATGGGTTATCTGGAATTGAAAACTAGGTCACTAGGTCAAATCAAAGAAAAACGTTTTGTATGTGATAGAGGCTGTATTTTTCAATTAATCTTCATGAAATTTGGTCAGAATGATTGCCTTGATAAAATCTAGGCCATGTTTGAAAATGGGTTATCTGGAGTCAAAAGCTAGGTCAATAGGTCAAATCAAAGAAAAACCTGGTGTATGCGCTAGAGGCTGTATTTTTCAATTAATCTTCATGAATTTTGGTCAGAATATTTGCCTTGATAAAATCTAGGTAAAGTTTGAGTATGGATTATTTGGGTTCAAAAAGTAGGTCACTAGGTCAAATCAAATGAAAAGCTTGTATAGGCGATAGAGGTAGTATTTTTCAATTGTTCTTCCTGAAATTAAGTCATAATGATAACCTTAATGAAATCTAGGAGGAATTTGAAAATGGGTCATCTGGGGTCAAAAAGTAAGTCACTGGGTAAAATCAAAGAAAAACCTTGTGTATGTAATAGAGGCTGTATTTTTCAATTAATCTTCATGAAATTTGGTCAGAATAAATGCATTGATAAAATCTAGGTCAAGTTTCAAATCAAAGAAAACCATTGTGTATGCGATAGAGGCTATATTTTTCAATTGATCTTCATGAAATTAGGTTAGAATGATAGCCTTGATGAAGTCTAGGTTGAGTTCGAATATGGGTCATCTGGGGTCAAAAACTAGGCCACTAGGTCAAATCAAAGAAAATACTTATTTATACTCAAGATTATTTGCTCCAATTTTAATGATAATTGGTCAGAATTCTTTTTATCCATGAAATCACTAGGTCAAACATGTTTACGCTGTTATGGTGTGTTATGGTGTGTTTCTCAGGTGAGCGACCTAGGGTCATCTTGGCTCTCTTGTTTAGAAAAAAATTCTGCAGCGTTATGGTGTAATGGTCAGATTTTTCCCGAGTCATTTTTCCCCGGGGAAAAAACAACTGATTGATTCTTTCCCCGAGGAAAAAATCAACCGGTTGGTTTCCCCTCCCCCTCTCTGGTTGGTTCCCCCCACCCCACCTAGTTTTTGTGCATAAACAAGGGAGAAAAAAGCAGCTGGTTGTTTTTTCCCGTAGTTTTTGTGCATAAACAAGGGAGAAAAAACAACTAGTGGTTCTCAAGTTATGAATTGGATACGGTTGTCCATGATCAAGTTATTGATCGGAAATGGTTTTCCATGTTCAGGCCCCTGTGGCCTTGACCTTTAACAACGTGGCCCCAAAGTCAGTAGGGTTCATCTACTCTGCATGACCAACCAATCATCCTATGAAGTTTCAACATTCTGGATCAAGTGGTTCTCAAGTTACTGATCGGAAATTACTTTCCATGTTAAGGCCCCTGTGACCTTGACCTTTAACAGAGTGACATCAAAATCAAGAGGTATCATCTACTCTGCATGACCAATCATCCTATGAAGTTTCAACATTCTGGGTTAAAGGGTTCTCAAGTTACTGATCGGGAATGGTTTTCCATTTTCCGGCACCTGTGACCTTGACCTTTGATGTAGTGACCCCAAAAGCAATAGGGGTCGTCTACTCCATAAGCTCTGCCACCCTATGAAGTTTGAAGATTCTAGGTCAAATAGTTCTCCAGTTATTGATCGGAAATAAAGTGTGAACGGACGGACGGACAGGGTAAAAACAATATGTCTCTCCATTTGGGGGAGACATAAAAAACAACAAAACAACAGGATGGTTTTTTTCTTTCCTCCCTGGTTGTTTCCCACCCCCCCCCCCCCCCCCCCCCCCCTACTAAGTTTCCATGCATAAACCAGGGAGTTGGTTTTTTCCCTGGTTGTTTTCTCCACTAGTTTTTGTGCATATTATTCACACATGAAGACACATAAATACTATGGGGGAAAGAACCAACCAGTCAGTTTTTCCCCCTTCACCGCCTATTACTCACACTTGTAGATACATACACACTAGGGGGAAAACCAACTAGTCAGTTTCTTCCCCCTTTACTGTACATTATTCACAAATGCAGACACATACATACCAGGGGGGAGAGAACCAACCAGTCATTTTCTTCCCCCTTCACCGCCTATTATTCACACATGTAGACACATACATTTGTACATACTTAGGGGGAAAGAACCAGCCAGTCATTTTCTTCCACATTTACCGCCTATTATTCACACATATAGATACATACACACTAGAGGGAAAGAACCAACTAGTCAGTTTCTTCCCCCTTTACTGTACACTAATCACACATGCAGACACATGCATACTAGGGGGAAGAGAACCAACCAGTCATTTTCTTCCCCCTTTACCACCTATTATTCACACATGTAGACACATACACTTGTACATACTAGCGGGGAAAGAACCAACCAGTCAGTTTCTTCCCCCCTCAACGCCTATAACTCACATATGTAGATGCATATACGCTAAAGGTAAAGAACCAACCAGTCAGTTTCTTCCCCCATCACTGCCTATTATTCACACATGTAGACACATACACTTGTACATATTAGTGTGTGTGTGGGGGGGGGGGGGGGGGGGAGAACAAACCAGTTAGTTTCTTCCCTCTTCGCCGTCTATTATTCACACATGTAGGTACATACACACTAGGGGGAAAGAGCCATCTAGTCAGTTTTTTCACCTTTTTCTGTACATTAATCACACATGTAGATACATACATACTAGGGGGGGAGAGAACCATCCAATCATTTTCTTCCCCCTTTACTGCCTATTATTCACACATGTACATACATATACACCAGGGGGTAAGAACCAACCAGT
Organism: Mercenaria mercenaria; assembly: GCF_021730395.1. NCBI lineage: Eukaryota > Metazoa > Mollusca > Bivalvia > Venerida > Veneridae > Mercenaria > Mercenaria mercenaria. The sequence continues at coordinate 39,099 of NW_026461761.1, forward strand.
CAGATTTTTTCCCCTTCACCGCCTATTATTCACCATTATTCACACATGCAGACACATACATACTAGGGGGGAAAGAACCAACCAGTCAGTTTCTTCCCCCTTCACCGCCTATTATTCACACATGCAGACACATACATACCAGGGGAAAAGAACCAACCAGTCATTTCTTCCCCCTTCTCCGTCTATTATTCTCACATGTAGATACATACACACTAGGGGAAAGAACCATACCAGTCAGTTTCTTCCCCCTTTACTGTACATTAATCACACGTGAAGATACATACATACGACGGGGGAGAGAACCAACCAGCCAGTTTCTTCCCCCTTCACCGCCTATTAGTCACCATTATTGAGTCGGCTAAACGCTGTCAAGCGTTTGACGAGTCCTTGCTATCGCCCGATTTCTCATTCTTAAATGGCCTCACAACACAGCGAAGTGATGTAGTTCCATTAGATTGTCTCTAATTTCAAAGAGTTCATTGATCGAATGAATTTCTTTTATGTCAATCCTATTTGCTATGACCAATATACGATGTAATCTGTCATATTTATTACTTGTAGTTGTGCAATACTCGAATAAAGCCACGTATTTTCTTCCGCGGTAACTCATTAAGCATAAACACGCATAACGATTCTGCGGGATTTGGTAATACATTTGCGCATATGATTATGGTGACGAATTGTATGCCCTTTTGTCACAAAATAGCAAATTTGATGTTCACAAATTCAAATAAAAACTGCATATTAACTTATTAGCCAAATTATCCATTTGTTACCCGGTCCGTTTCAAAAAATAATCGCGCCCGCCCGCTTAGCTCAGTAGGGAGAGCGTTGGTCTACGGATCACGGGGTCGCGAGTTCGATCCTCGGGCGGGGCGTATGTTCTCCGTGACGATTTGATAAAAGACATTGTGTCTGAAATCATTCGTCCTCCACCTCTGATAATTCATGTGGGGAAGTTGGCAGTTACTTGCGGAGAACAGGTTTGTACTGGTACAGAATCCAGGAACACTGGTTAGGTTAACTGCCCGCCGTTACATGACTGAAATACTGTTGAAAAACGGCGTTAAACCCAAAACAAACAAACAAACAAAAAATAATCTTTAAAATCATTGCGCAAATAACAAATTTATTGCGCTGTGCATTTTAGGCTTACAAAGCTTGCGTAACATCCAGCGAAAGACAAAATATAGTTCCAGAACATACTGCTAGTATTTTATTGAGTGAGTTTCTGAAAGCATTGGAATGTCTCTTATCAAAGAGTTTACCACATCGATGAAATTAAATTATGACAGCTTCATTTTAAATGACCCGAATAAGATATGTGCAGTACGTTAATTCTCCGCGACACTTCGCGGATGAATCCTAACTACATTCTGGACACTTGTCGGCGAACACGCGTGACCTGTTTATAACAACGCTTCTACGACTTTGCGTGGGTTGAATTTTGCAGTCAGTAAACGGATAAATTATCGGAAGAAGAAGCTCTTACTGGTTTGTTTAGTTACTACTGATATTAAAAATGATTTAATTTCTTATTTTTCGAGAAAAAAAAACAAATCGGCGAAACATTAAATTGTATTTTCTTGTAGTTTTTGAAATCGAAAGTAGATCGTCTATGTTTGGCTGCTTTGACAAAACGAAACAACTTTTTTATGAAAAGATTTAAATAAGAGGTAATTTAACCATAAACTTCAATGTCAGATACTGCCAATTGCTGCTAAATGTCTTCGTATCATCACAATTTGTAAAATATATTGTTAAAACTGGAGAAAAGTGTAATCGTATCCGGATATAATATTTTGGGTAAATATCGAGCTGTGTTATGAAATTTTAACATTCAAGTAACATACATGATAGATATTATTGTAACAGAAATGATTCTAGAATTCATTTTTATTACACCTACATGTAATCTATATCAGACTCATATTCTAGTCCTGAGGCGTGCTCTGAAAGTAAAAAGATGAAGTGACAGTCATACTTTGGTTATTGTAATACTAGAAAGAATCTTGGTAATATTTAGAAATTGAAACAGAAGATTTTAAGTTAAAATCGCACCAAAGGCTGTATCAAGGGTCTATATATTCAAAAATTTCTTGTGGTAATACCCCAAACCCTACTTGCAGGAGGGGGTATCCTCCCACACCCTTCCCCCACTTTACAGTTTGATACATTTGCCCTTTTACCACCTGCCGCAATGCCCATTTCAAAATCTGACTGCAATTTAAAGCGGAAAGAAACACCCCTCCCCACACCCTCCCTGCTACCGACCACGTAAAAATGACTCAAACATTTTTTCTGCCCAGTCTGGACCTGTCTGTCTACATGAATCAAAACGGATAATTGAAAGTGGATGGACTTCGGGATAACAGACATGATTTTAAAGGGGTTAACAAGTCTGAAATACAAAATGATAGTTTTAACTAAAAAAGAACTGCATTTATTAATATCGGTTACACTATATATTGACACTCGGCAACATTTACATACATGTATCTCTAAACGCAAAAGTAAGTATTCTTTAAATTGACATCACTTGTAATATGATTGAACAATACCTAACATATGACAAGGCTATTGCCAGGCCCATTATAATATCTGTAAAATATCAGTTCTTTCGTCCATCCGTTACAAATTGTATGTGGCAATCCGCGCTGTAAAATTTTAATATTATAAATTATCATATTCAAATTTTATCATTTGCGAATATATACCAGCCGATAATTGCCTCTTTTGGCAATGCCGGAGGCAAATGTTTACTGGAAAAATATATAAAGTCATGGGCAGTATCTTAGTGTCAGCTGTCAAATTGTAGTTTGTACTTTCAACATTTTTATTTTTGCGAACCACTCTTCATATTTAGAGAAATATATTGGGTTTAAATACTTGTATAATGTCAATCAAAGTTTTACTAGGCATCGACCGAATGTTCATTTCATTTATTGTAACAAAATCTCTCTTTAGTTGGGGAAAAACTAAAAACAAACTGAAACTGGTACACTATACTGTCAGTACATCAATCATCAGCCGACTCAGGCCCTTCAGGCCTTTGATTAACACATGCAGACACATATATACTAGGGGAGTAAGAACCAAGCAGTCAGTTTCTTCCCACTTCACCGCCTATTATTCACACATGTAGACACATACGTACTAGGGGGAAAGAACCAACCAGTCAGTGTATTCCCCCTTCGCCGCCTATTATTCACACATGTAGAAACATACGTACTAGGGGGAAAGAACCAACCAGCCAGTTTCTTCCCCCGTCATGCACAGTGTATCATTCAGATATGTAGATACATTGTACATGCACACTGGAACCAAATAGTCGGTTTCTCCCCGCTTCGCAGTGAATTATTCAGACATGCAGATTCATGCATACCTTGGAGGAAAGGATCAACTAGTCAGTTCGATCTAATTCACTGTGTATTGTTCAGATATGCATACACTTACATACCAGGGTGGAAAGATTTAAAACCAACTAGACACTTTCCTTCTCCTTCTTTTTGTATTATTCAGACATGCAGATACATACATACGTACAGGGTGGAAAGATTTAGAACCAACTAGACATTTTCTTCCATCTTCCATCATGGGTGGACGGATAGCTCAGTGGTTTGCACACTGGCCTTCCAATCCTGAGGTCGGGGGTTCGATCCCCGGCAGCTACTCGGGAATTTTCAGAAACGCTTTTCAGTGTTTCCCACCCAACTAGAGGTGTATTGGTCAGGAACCCAGGCAATCCTTGCGTGTATCAGTGCTATACACTGGGCGCGTTAAAGAACCAGGCTGTCTATTCGCAACGAGCTATGCTAAGTTAGCCAGACAAGCCTGTATCTGATTTCTGATCCCTCTGTCGTGGGGGCTTTGTCTCACTCTGTCCCTCTGGTCAGATCGCTGTGTGTCTGTACTAATAGAAGATGAATTATGCGCCCTGTGTGGCTGCATTTGAACTATGTAAAGCGCCTTGGTATAATAATAATAATAATCTTCACCATCTGTTATTCAGACATGAAAACACATGCACACTGGAAAGAACCATTTTGTCTTTTCCTCCCCCCACCCCCCACCACCCACCCCCCTCCCCATCACCCACTTCACCGTGTATTATTCAAACATGCAAATACATGCACACTAGGGGGTGAAAGTACCATCTATTCAGTTTCTTCCCAGCTTCACTATGTTATATTCAGACATGCATATGCACACTGGGAGTGTGGGAGAAAACCAACTGGTCAGTTTCTGATACATACATATTATACCATATCATACCATAAAATACCATACCATACATACTGCAGGAGGTGGTGACGGCAACTAATCAATTTCATTTCCCTTCACCGTCTATTAATTACATACTTTATAGGGGAAAGAAACAACCAGGGGGGATAAAAAACAACTGGTTGGGTTTTTCTCCCTTGTTTATGCACAAAACTAGGAGGAGTTGGGGTGACAACCAGAAGGAAGAAAAAACCAACCAGTTGCTTTTTTTCTCCCCGGTTTTGCACAAAAACTAGGGGTGTGTGTGGGGGGACCAACTAGGGGGGAAGAAAAAAAAACAACAAGTTTTTTCCCTTTGTCTATGCACAAAAACTGTCGGGTGGGGTGGGGGAGGAAAAAACAACCAGTTGTTTATTTCTACCTTGTTTATGCACAAAACTGGTGGGGGGGGGATAACCAGTGGGGAAACCAACCAGTTGTTTTATTTTCCCTCGCACAAAAACTTACTAAAGTTATTATGGGGGAAAAGCAACCAGGGGGGGGGGAACCGTTGTTTTTCCTTGTATATGCACAACAACTAGGGGGAAAACAACCAGGGAGGAGAAAAATCCAACAGTTGTTTTTTCTCCCTTGTTTATGCACAAAAACTAGGGGGAAAACCAACTAGGGGGGAGAAAAAACCAACCGGTTGTTTTTCTCTCCCTTGTTTATGTACGAAATCTAGGGGGAAAAACCAACCAGGGGGCGGAAGCAACAAGTTGATTTTTTCCCCGGGGAATAACTAACTGGGGGAATAACTGGGCTGTTACAATGAAACTTAGATTTTTGTTTTTATACTATATACATAGAGTCTATATACATACAGTCCACACAATTATGAGCGTCAAATTGCAATGTACAGTGTCAGTGCGTGCGGGGGATTCATTCATCACCTTCAGTGATAGCTCTAGTTTTGTTGGGTTGAACGTCGCACCGACACAATTATTTGTGAAATTTGGTCAGAAAGTTTTTCTTAATGACCTCTAGAACAAGTTAGAAGCTGGGGTCAAAACTAGGTCACCCGGTCAAATCAAAGGAAAAGCTTGTGAACACTCTAGAGGCCACAGTGATGACCTATTTTATATGAAACTTGGCTAGAATGTTTGTTTTGATGATCAGTAGATCTAGTTTGAAACTAGGTTATATTGGATCAAAAACTAGGTCACCAGGTAAAATCAAAGGAAAAGCTTGTAAACATTCTAGATTCCACAGTTGTGACTCAGTCTTCATGAAACTTGGTCAGAATGTTTGTCTTGATGATCTCTAGGTCAAGTTCGAAACTCGATTATGTTTGTTAAAAACGAGGTCAGATCAAAGGAAAATCTAGTAAACACTCTAGAGTCTACAGTTTAAGTTTGAAACTCATGTCTGTTGGTCAGAATGTTTGTCTTGATGCCCTCTAGGTCAAGTTCAATCTGGGTAATTTGGGGTCAAATAAAAGGAAAAGCTTGATAACAGACCAGAGGCCACGTTCATGAAACTTGGTCAAAATGATGATCTTGATGATTTGTAACCCAAGTTTGAATCTGTATCATCTAGAGTAAAACACTAGGCCGCCTGCTGAAAGCAAAGAGAAGCCTTGTGCGTGCAACAGGGGCTGCAATTTTTATCTGATGTACATGAACCTTGGTCAGAATGTTTGTCTGCATTTAATCTCTGGTGAATTTTATTTGGGTCATGAGGGTCCAAAACTAGGTTACTAGGTCAAATAAAAGAATAAGCTTGTTTACACCCTGGGGGTGCGCATTTATGATTCTCTCTTCATATATCTTGGTCTGAATGTTTGTCATGAAGTCTTGGATGATTTCAAATCTTGATCACGTGGGATCAAAAACTAGGTCACTAGGTCAAATCAAAGGAAAAGCTTGTATACACTATAGAGGCCACCTTTTTGCTCCAATCTTCATGAAATTTTGTCAGAACGTTTGTTTTCATGAAATGGACAAATTTGAATTTGGTCATGTGGGATAAAAAAACTAGGTCACTGGTTACGTATCTATAAATGCAATTCTTAAGAACCTAAAACGCATGTACTCAATGCCTTTGCAGAAGACAGAGCAACAAGGGAACACCTTTAAGGGCCCGACGAAACAGGCCAGAAGGAAGTTAAAAAAACAAGTTGCATCCTTGATAACATATTTATATGATAGCAAAAGCTGATCCTAAGTCGATATACAATTATTGATAAGGTCAGATGCAAACGTTTTACGCAAAGGGCGTTGAAATATCACATTTTATCCTAGCCCTAAATAGTTGTGATATTGCCGTTTTTTACTACGATTAATTTAGTTTTGGGGCGTCTATTTAATTAAAAAAAAAAGATCGTTTTTCGTTTAATATAACAGGCCTGTTCTTTAACTCCCTGGGGCCGAAATGCGACTATAGGCGTTATATTTTCTACCCCTGTAGCGTCGATATGCAACTATACGCGCGTTTTCAGGACTCCCCAGGACGGCGATTGACGAGTATAGTCGCGGCACCGACAACATGCTAATTGCGTCACATACTTGTTAATTTTTGATAATCCTGACAAAAGCAAAATTATTTTGCATACTGGTTATTATTTCTTAGATGTTATAATTACTAATTGTGCTAATAATCAGTTTCCTTGTTAAAATAAATGTTTATAACTATGCGGTCATGTAAAGGAAATAAAAAGACGAACTCCGCTGTGTTTCGTTCATACTGTATTTCAAAAAAGTAAAATAATGTCGTCGGCCAGAGATCTTTCTTAAAATGAAGAAAATATTCATTACCATGCTGATTCTGACATATCAGTTCCGTCGGGTGATGATTCCGACGATGAAATTCCATTATCAGAGAAATGAATGGTCGGAAAATGTTACGTTGTTAAGTTTTAGAAGGCTGAAATATTCGTACACTTATATCGCATACCATACAAATGGATAAAAATAACACAACAAAACATGTTTCATAAAATGCAAAAAATGTATGCAAATGAACGCATGTTTGTAAATTTAATAATTATTCAAAGATGAATGTTAATATTACAACTTAACTGTCTCAGCGCGTGTCACAGAACATTTGTGTACATGTTAAGAAATAGTAGATACATCAAAATAAACCATCCATATTCACACAAAACGGGTGTAAATTTTAAGTCATGCTTATGTAAATATTCTGTGTTATAATGTATTTCTATTTATTATGTCTCCCCCAGGAGACATATTGTTTTTGCCCTGTCCGTCCGTCCGTCCGTCCGTCCTTCCGTCCGTCGGTCCGTCCGTCCGTACGTCACACTTTATTTCCGAGCAATAACTGGAGAACCATTTGATCTAGAACTTTCAAACTTCATAGGGTTGTAGGGCTGCTGGAGTAGACGACCTCTATTGTTTTTGGGGTCACTCCGTCAAAGGTCAAGGTCACAGGGGCCTGAACATTGAAAACCATTTCCAATCAATAACTAGAGAACCACTTGACACAGAATGTTGAAATTTCACAAGATGATTGATTATGAAGAGTAGATAAACCCTATTGATTTTGGGGTCATTCCGTCAAAGGTCAAGGTCACAGGGGCCTGAACATTGAAAACCATTTCCGATCAATAACTAGAGAACCACTTGACCCAGAATGTTGAAACTTCATAGGATGATTGGTCATGAAGAGAAAATGACGCCTATTGATTTTGGGGTCACTCTGTCAAAGGTCAAGGTCACAGGGGCCTGAACATTGAAAACCGTTTCTGATCAATAACTAGAGAACCACTTGACCCAGAATGTTGAAACTTCATAGGATGATTGGTCATGAAGAGTAGATGACCCCTTTTGATTTTGGGGTCACTCTGTCAAAGGTCAAGGTCACAGGGGCCTGAACATTGAAAACAATTTCCGACCAATAACTAGAGAACCACTTAACCCAGAATGTTGAAACTTCACAGGATGGTTGTACATGCAAAGTAGATGACCCCTGTCGATTTTGGGGTCATTCCATTAAAGGTCAAGGTCACAGGGGCCTGAACATTGAAAACCATTTCCGATCAGTAACTTGAGAACCACTTGACCCAGAATGTTGAAACTTAATGGGATGATTGGTCATGCAGAGCAGATGAACCCTGACGATTTTGGATTCACTCTGTGAAAGGTCAAGGTCACAGGGGCCTGAACATTGAAAACCATTTCCGGTCAGTAACTTGAGAACCACTTAACCCAGAATGATGAAACTTCATAGGATGATTGGTCATGCAGAGTAGATGACCCCTAATAATTTTAGGGTCACTCTGTTAAAGGTCAAGGCCACAGGGGCCTGAACATGGAAAACCATTTCCAATCAATAACTTGAGAACCTGTCGACCCAGAATGTTGAAACTTCATAGGATGATTGTTCATGCAGAGTAAATGACCCCTATTGTTTTTGGGGTCACTCCGTCAAAGGTCAAGGTCACAGGGGCCTGAACATTGATAACCAGTTCCGATGAATAACTTGAGAACCACTTGACCCAGAATGTTGAAACTTCATACTATGATTGAACATGCAGAGTAGATGATCCCTGTTGATTTTGGGGTCAGTCTATTAAAGGTCAAGGTCACAGTGGCCTGTTCATGAAAAAAATCATTTTTTGGAAATAACTTGAGAACCACTTGACCTACAATGTTGAAACTTAATAGGATGATTGGACATGCAGAGTAGATGACCCCTATTTATTTTGAGGTCACTTGATCAAAGGTCAAGGTCACAAAAGCCTGAACAGTGACTTGAGAACCACTAGGCCAAGAGTGTTGAAATATAGCGGGATGACTGGACATGCCAAGTAAATGATCCCTATTGCAGCCAACCATCAGTGTCTCTTTGACTTTCGCTCCTGACCCCTATTGACTTCTTGCCTATAGGACTTTGCATTGGGGGAGACATGCGCTTTTTTACAAAAGCATTTTCTAGTTGGAATTTAATGTGTTTACATGTGAAAAAAAAGTAAGAAAATCAGAAATGTTCAAAAATTTATTAAACGCAATAGGTGTGTTAAACTTGTGAATATTTCGAAGTGAAAATATTATTCTATTTGGATATAAACTACGGACGAAATTGAATATAAAGATATTTGTTTAAACTTAAAAGATTTTGTAAGTTTATTTTAATTTACACCCAAGTTAATAATGTTTCTCTGAATGATTTCAATTGACTGCATGTGAGTGTGGATCATATTATGTTCTTCGACGTCAAGTGGTAATTCTTATCTCGCCGCAGCAGGTATGTTACGACATCGGCTTCAGGGAGTTAAGGTGATTTATTTTTCAGCTATGCCGACGGAATGCTTACTTTATGCAAAAACCATGCCAAAATCTGTTTACGAAATTACTGTTTCCTAGCGGATTGACTAAGTAGTGGGTAAAAACTGTCCCGTTGATTTTTTGAAATACTTAAGTTATCATCTAAATTACTGTTAACTCCTTGGGGCCGAAATGCGACTAAAGGCGCTATATTTTCTACCCCCGTAGCGTCGATATCCGACTTTACGCGCGTTATCAGGACTCCCCAGGACGGCGATTGACGAGTTAAGTCGCGGCACCGAGATCATGCTGATTACGTCACATACTTGTTAATTTTTGATAATCCTGATAAAAACAAAATTATCTTGCATACCGGCTATTATTTCTTAGATGTTACAATTATTAATTATGCTAAAAGCTAGTTTCCTTGTTAAAATTAATGTTTGTAAATATGCGGTAAAGGAAATAAAAAAGACGAACTCCGCTGTGTTTCGTTCATACTATATTTCAAAAGATTAAAATAATGTCGGCTGCCAGAGATTTTTCTTACATTGAAGAAAATATTCATTATTATGCTGATTTTGACATATCAGTTCCGTCGGATGATGATTCCGACGGTGAAATTTCATTATTAGAGAAACGAATGGTCGGAAAACGTTAAGTTTTAGAAAGCTGAAATCTTCGTACACTTACCTCGCATTAAATTCAAATGGATTAAAATAACACAGCAAAACATGTTTCATACATAAAAATGAGTGTTAATAAACGCTTTTTGTAAATTTAATAATTCTTCAAAGATGGGTGTAAATATTACAACTTAACTTGTCTCAGTGCGTGTCACACAAAGTTTGTGTACATATTTAGAAATTAATTAACATCAAAATAAACCATCGATATTAACTCAAAAAAGGGTGTTAATTTTGAGTAATGCTGATCTAAATACTCTGTGTTAATGTATTTCTATTTATTGGAATTTAATGTGTTTACATGTGGAAAAAGTAATAAAATCGGAAATGTTCAAATATTTATTAAACGCAATAGGTGTGTAAAAATGGTGAATGTTTCGAAGTGAAATTATTATTCTATTTGGATATAAGTTACGGACGAAAGTGGATATATATAGATATTTGTTTAAACTTGGAAGATTTTATAAGTATAGTTTGATTTACACCCATGTTAATAATATTTCAATGCATGATTTCAATTGACTGCATGTGAGTGTGATTATGATAAGATCAGATAATGTTCTTCGACGTCAGGTGGTAATTCTTATCTCGCCGCAGCAGGTATATTATGATATCGGCCTCAGGGAGTTAAATGAGCGAAAGAAATCGGGGGTCACCGACTTCGTTTTCACTGTATTGTCTAACATTTTCCCAATCCCCCATTTCACGCGCAAGTTTTAAGCATCAAAATTTCTCAAAGAACTGTTTGTATTGTAGGGAAATATTTTCCGATTTCTTTCCGATTTTTATTGTCACACTTGTATACCTGAATGCATGCTACACACAAAAGATAAAGTTTAATGAAAAAACGATACTCCTTATGAAACATTTAGCTGCTCGTTTTATTCTCCGTAGAATGTTAGCTCACCTGATCCCAAGGCTCATGGTGAGCTTTTGTGACCGCTCAATGTCCGTCGTTTGTCGTGAATCGTGCGTCATATGTCGTGCGCCGTGTGTCGTCCGTCCGTTAACATTTTCTAAAAAGATCTTCTTCTTGAAAACTACTGGACAAAGTTACACCAAACTCCACAGGAATGATCCTTGGGTGCTCCCCTTTCAAAATTATTCAAAGAATTGAATTCCATGCAGAACTCTGGTTGCAATGATAACCGGAAGGAAAAACTTAAAAAATCTTCTTGTCAAAAACCGAGAGGCTTAGAGCGTTGATGTTTGGCATGTGACATCATTAGAAGGTCTTCTGTGAAGATCGTTCAAATTTTGCCCCTGGGGTGAAAGGAGGCACCGCCCCGGGAGTCACAAGTATTACATAGACTTATACAGGAAAAAGACTTTGAAAATCTTTCTGTCTGAAACCACAAGACCTATGCCTTTGATATGAAGCATTGCCTTGTAGGCCTCTACCAAAATTGTTCAAATTATAGCCCTGGGATGAAAAGAGGCCCTGCCCAGGGGGCTCTCAAGTTTATCATAAACTTACATAAGAAAAAACCTTTTAAAATCTCCTTGTCTAATACTGCATGGCCTAGGCTTTTGATATTTGGACATTTGCATTGTCTTGTGGTCTTCTGCCAAAATTGTTCAAATTATGCCCCTTGGTTGAAAAGAGCTCTGCCCCGGGGTTCTCAAGTTTTACGTAGACATAATATATAGGGTAAAAAAATAAAAATCATCTTGCCTGAAACTGCAAGACATAGGCTTTTGATATTTGTTATGTTACCTTGCCTAGTGTTCCTCTACCAAAATTTTAAAATTATTCCCCTTGGGTGAAATGAGGCCCTGCCCTGGAGGTCCCAAGTTTAACATAGAGTTACACTGGGAAAAAAACTAGTTTGAAAGTTCAAGGTCTAGGCCTTTGATATTTGGTATGAAGCATTTCCTAGTGGATCTCTAACAAGATTGTTCAAATTATGCCCTATGGGTGACTAGAGCCTCGCATTGGGTCCCCAGTTAAAATAATGGGTTTGCCCTAAATGAGAAAACAATGAGCAGAACTAAACAAACTTGAATTTAGAAAGGGGATCTGAGGTTATGGAGCCTGCATATCACAGGAACTGCCAAAAGACAAAATTAAAAAGCAGGCACCATATCCAAGGGGTGATTAAACAATACCCAAAGCTATGAAAGCAGGAGTATTGGAACCACTCAGGCCGAAATGTTCATGCTGAGAAACTAAACAGTACCAATAACACGACATAAAAGTCGTGCTGAACGATCTGAGAAGATCGAAATATAACAGCCCTGATTGAATGTACGGGGAGACATTTTACGGCCGCCACACGGCACAAACAACGCTGCTGTGATAATAAAATAGGAAAAAAATATTTTTATGAGCAAAACAAACTTTGTGGTTCCAATCAACTTTGTCAGCTTAAAGCACAAAATTTTGGATTATTTTAGCATATGAGGAAATCCATAAAGTTGAAAAAAAAATGTTGTGAATGTAGACGTCTGAAAGCTAAAGTGACACGACAGATTATAGGAATATTACCAGGATTTAGATTAAGAAAATCAATGCAAGCATTCAGTGAAACGGTGGCCATTTTTAACTAAACAAATAGATATTTATGTATACTGAACAGCAAAAGAAACTATCCAGTTTTATAACTGGGATATATTTTATTAAAAAAACTTTAATTTATAAATCACTTATGTTTTTCATATCACATTACACTTGAAGAACTTCACGTGTAAAAGTTTTAAAAATCAATCAACCGTGAAGTCAGTAGTCCCACAATAGCCGTTTTGCACGAAATTCAGGTGCGCCTGTAATTAACAATTTTCTTTGTGAAATTTTATCGTCATTGGAAATATTGATAATTGACTAATTCGAAAAACAGCATAAAATTTAAAAGATATTGTTGGTTGCACCGCGCGACTGAATCAAATTTAGCTCGAGCGCCCAGTTGGGATGTTACAATGCAACTGACGCGCATAAGATATAGCCTTTCAAACGGCTATTGTGGGACTACTGACTTCACGGTTGATTGATTTTTAAGAATTTATCACGTGAAGATCTTCAAGTGTAATTTTGGTATGAAGAAACAATTCAAATTTGAAAAATATTTTTTTTTATTTCAAAATATACCAGATATACATCTTGATAGTTTCTTTTGCTGTTCAGTATATTTTTAGCTGCATGGCGTGTAGAGCAGTTCATCTAAAAATAGCTTACAACTTAGATATGTTCTACAGATTTATCTGTCGTCGTCGACTACCAAGATATGACTGATTATCGTCTATTTGGTTTTCCTTTTCTTAAACCGAACGGTTGCTATGGAAACAGTGATATCATATATAGTTAAAAAGAGATTTTTTATGGGAACATTTTATATTTTGAAAAAGTTGGCCCTGCCAAACAAGTTGGTACCTAATGATAAAAAGTCTAGGGAGGGTAGCATCATAGACATTATTGGCCCACATACTTTGTGGTTAGTAGGTCAATGTTCAAGGTCACAGTAACCTCAAAAGTTAAAACTGTTTCTGATATGTGAGTGAAGATTCGCCAAACTTTGTAAGATGATAGCCTATGTTGAGTAGAAGACTCATACTTTGTAAGGATGAGTACAAAAAATGTCGAAGTCAAGTTTAGTATGTGAGTTTGTATATCTGCTACTTATGGGAAACGTTAGTAGTATCTATTGTTCAGAGAAAATTAATTAAAGATGTTTATTTCCTTCATCTTTCAGAAAATGTGGAAGGATTTAGTAGCGGATCCACCTGTGACAGATCGTTTAGTTGAGCTTTCTGTGAAATGTATAACAAATAAGGACATTACATCCAAAACATTGGTAACTGAACTTAAGGTTAGAATACATTTTACATATGAAATTTTATGTATGCTGTATAGATGGATATTTCCTCGCCTGTTGAATAGTTAGCGAATTTGGAATTTCAGAAATTTAGCTAGCGAAAACATTACTTAATTCCTAAGTTACGTAAAATAGCGTGTTTTAAGAATCATTAATTTATCTGTTGTAATAACTGAACATCATTATCTGCTGATGTAACAGATTATTTACTGCACTGATTTTGACGTGGAGCTTAAACAAGAGCACCGCCTTGCGGGTGCAGACTCTCATCTGATTTTCTTTTGTCTCTGTACAGTAGAAATATTGTTCTACCAATGATTTTCAAAGTTTAAAACTGAAAGGGGCCATAATTCTTGCAAAACGCAATGTAGAAGTTATGGTACTTGCTGTGCAGAGTCAGCTTTTAATGGCGAATAACTGCTCCAAGTTTTAAAGCAATAGCCTTGACCGTTAAGGAGAAAAGTTGACCTAAACGCATAACTTAACCAAGAAATCTGATATTTTCTAAGTCCAAAAGGGCCCATAATTCTTGCAAAAAGCAGGATGGACTTATGTTTCTTACTGAACAGTGTCGGCTTTTGATGGTAAACAAGTGTTGCAAGTTTTAAATCAATAGCTTTGATAGTTTAGAAGAAAAGCTGACCTAAACATAAAACTTAACCAGGCAACGCCGACGCAGATCAAGTGATGACAATAACTTACCATTTTCCCCCAAAAAATCAGATGAGCTAAAAACGAATTAAAAACGCGGGGTATATCCGCGTATTGTATTAAATTAATTACATAATTTATATATTTCCATTGTATTTTTAACGATAATACTATTCAAGTGTGGGTGAACTGAAATCATGAATGAGAAACGAGTTTGTCATTTTTTTTTTATTTGTCCCAAAATTCTATTATACAGTCTTTTCTTGAAAAATAAAGATACTAAAGGTCTACTTTAGGCAGTTGCGGGATGCTGGTGGTGTTAGTTTACACTTACATAGTTTTATGTGTGGCGCTTGGTGCAATTAAAGATCATAATATCTTATAAAGCAGACTGATGGTTCTGTTGAAATTCGTGGTCCCTTTGCTTTCCTTGATAGAATAGAACATTCCATCTGAGTTAATTTTAAACTGGGCTCAAACTGGATTAAATATGGTCAGAAGTCTATGACATAAAGGAGGGCTAAGCGGCAATGAAGGTAAATACCACGAAAAAGTTATCGACGTTTTACCGCTGCAAGGGATTTATAAAAGGGGAAAAAAACCTGACAAATGCCATCCCATTTCCTGTTATCATGGTACATCAGACACTCTGAGACACACTGGAGCTATGAGAAAACGATGTTGAGTCTCGCAGACAGCATTATTACCTCTTACATAGAATCAGTGAGGGACAACCTTCTAGTTGAACGGTACTGCTACTTATCCATGTTTAGAAAATCAGACATTTATCATTTCAACATTTATACACGTAAAAAAATAACTAGAATAAAAATAGTTTGTAAGGTATAAATGTATCTTTCTTTGTTGTAATTCCCGATACTCAGTACTTTGTTATATTACTTTAGGTTTCATAATTATAGAAGTGTAAGTTATTCACAGATGTTTATATATCAAAGAACGTACGATACAGTACCGAACAGCTAGTCTTTCATGTTCTTGTTATGTGTGTATTTTATTTATAACGTTTTAACAAAGTGTGATATCTGTAACCTTTATTTACAGAGGATCGATCGATAAAGTTTGACACTGTTTATTATATATATATAGTATTGCAAAGCATATGCTAATGGTGGGTTGGTATAGTGGTAAACACAATTGATTCGTAATTTTGCAATGTTGGTTCGAATCCTATGAGATTTTTTTTCAGCACTGATTTTAGCTCATCTGATTTTTTGAAAAAAGTTATTGTCATCGCTTGGTCGGCGTCTGCGCCGGCGTCGGCGTTGCCTGGTTAAGTTTTATGTTTAGCTCAGTTTTTCTCCTAAACTATCAAAGCTATTGCTTTGAAACTTGCAACACTTGTTCAACATCTAAAGCTGACTCGTACAGCAAGAAACATAACTCCATCCTGCTTTTTGCAAGAATTATGGCCCCTTTTAGACTTAGAAAATCAGATTTCTTGGTTAAGTTTTGTGTTTAGATCAGCTTTTATCCTAAACTATTTGTGAAAATCAGGGTTTCTTGTTCAATAAAGTATGGTTTTTGAAGGAATCATTATGAGTTAAAGCATAATCATCCGCCAATGTCGCATCATCTTTTAAATTTTAAACCTTTTTTTCATCTAAGAAAGTTTTTACGTCGGTCCAATATAACGTTTAAATTCTTCAATTAACAAAAGCTGCCACAGTTTATCATAATTAGTACCTATCTTTTTTTGATGTACACCACCTGTCAAATAACTGCTCTTTAGCTCGTGCAAATTCAACATGGGTCTCGTCAGAATCCCTTCTACAATTTCGAAATCTTTGCCTGTAATAAATTCTGTAAGAAGATCCTTTGGAAGCATAGAATGCAACCAAGCAAAATAATAACAGACTCTGTAACCCTCATGAACAAGCTCATAACATTTCAAAGTTAAATCTTTGACAGCATAATATTTTGAGCTTTGTTCTACTGACAGCTGTGTATAAATTTCACGAGCTTTGCCGGTTAAAACACTTTTTAAAAGAAGACTCCATTTTTTTTCCTTGGGCCATTTAAGATTTTCTGCTATTTCTTCAAAATGCATGAAATACTTATCAATTTCTTTTTTTTGAAAATCTGGATATAATGTAAAATGTTTGATGACATCAAAGTGAGAAAAACTTGGAGAAGGTTGTCTTCTTCTACTTACCTGTTCCATCTTTTTTATGCCCCCGAAGGGAGGCGTATTAGTTTTCAACTGTCCGTCCGTTAGTTCGTTCGTTCGTTAGTTGCAACGTTAACTTTTTGCATGAAGGCACTTTACTCGCGAACCACTGCATCCAGGACCTTCAAACTTCACATACTGATAGTACTTATTGAGTAAATTACCCCTACTGACTTTGGGGTTACCAGGTCAAAGGTCAAGGTCACAGGGGCCAACGTTAACTTTTTGCATGAAGGCAGTTTACTCGCGAACCACTGCACCCAGAACCTTCAAACTTCACATGCTGATAGTACTAATTAAGTACACTCCTTCTGACTTTGAGGTCACCAGATCGAAGGTCAAGGTCACAGGGGCCAACGTTAACTTTTTGCATGTAGGCATTTTACTCGCGAACGACTGCACCCAGGACCTTCAAACTTCACATGCTGATAGTACTTATTGAGTACACTACTCCTACTGAAAATGGGGTCACCAGATTGAAGGTCAAGGTCACAGGGGCCAACGTTAACTTTTTGCATGAATGCATTTTACTCACGAACCACTGCACACAGGACCTTCAGACTTCACATGCTGATAGTACTTATTGAGTACACTAATTCTACTGACATTGGGATCACCAGGTCAAAGGTCAAGGCCACAGGGGCCAACGTTAACTTTTTGCATGAAGGCACTTTACTCGCGAACCACTGCACCCTGGGCCTTCAAACTTCACATTCTGATAGTACTTATTGAGTACACCACCTCTACTGACTAGGGTTACCAGGTCAAAGGTCAAGGTCACAGGGGCCAACGTTAACTTTTTAAATGAAGGCACTTTACTCGCGAACCACTGCACCCAGGACCTTCAAACTTCACATGCTGATAGTACTTATTGAGTACACTACTCCTACTGACTTTCGGGTCACCAGGTCAAAGGTCAAGGTTACAGGGGCCAACGTTAACTTTTTGCATGAAGGCACTTAACTCGCGAACCACTGCACCCAGGACCTTCAAACTTCACGTGCTGATAGTACTTATTGAGTACACTAACCCTACTGACTTTGGGGTCACCAGGTCAAAGGTCAAGGTCACAGGGGTCAACGTTAACTTTTTGCATGAAGGCAGTTTACTCGCGAACCACTGCACCAGGACCTTTAAACTTCACATGCTGATAGTACTTATTGAGTACACTACTCCTACTGACTTTGGGGTCACCAGATCGAAGGTCAAGGTCACAGGGGCCAACGTTAACTTTTTGCATGAAGGCATTTTACTCGCGAACCACTGCATCCAGGACCTTCAAACTTCACATGCTGATAGTACTTATTGAGTACACTACTTCTACTGACTTTCGGGTCACCAGGTCGAAGGTCAAGGTCACAGGGGCCAACGTTAACTTTATGCATAAAGGCACTTTACTCACGAACCACTGCACCCAGGACCTTCAGACTTCACGTGCTGATAGTACTTATTGAGTACACTAATCCTACTGACTTTGGGGTCATCAGGTCGAAGGTCAAGGTCACAGGGGCCAACGTTAATTTTTTGCATGAAGGCATTTTACTCGCGAACCACTGCACCCAGGACCTTCAAACTTCATATGCTTATAGTACTTATTGAGTACACCACCCCTACTGACATTAGGGTCACCAGATCGAAGGTCAAGGTCACAGGGGCCAACGTTAACTTTTTGCATGAAAGCATTTTACTCGCGAACCACTGCACCCAGGACCTTCAAACTTCACATGCTGATAGTACTTATTGAGTGCACCACCTCTACTGACTTTTGGATCACCAGGTCAAAGGTCAAGGTCACAGGGGCCAAAGTTAACTTTTTGCATGAAGGCAATTTACTCGCGAACCACTGAACCCAGGACCTTCAAACTTCACATGTTGATAGTACTTATTGAGTACCCCACCCCTACTGACTGGGGTTACCATGTCAAAGGTCAAGGTCACAGGGGCCAACGTTAACTTTTTGCATGAAGGCACTTTACTCGCGAACCACTGCACCCAGGACCTTCAGACTTCACGTGCTGATAGTACTTTGTGAGAACACCAACCCTACTGACTTTCGGGTCACCAGGTCGAAGGTCAAGGTCACAGGGGCCAACGTTAACTTTTTGCATGAAGGCACTTTACATGCAAACCACTTCATTCAGGACCTTCAAGCTTCACATGCTGATAGTACTTATTGAGTACACCACCCTTTCTGACTTTGGGGTCACCAGGTCAAAGGTCAAGGTGCTGCGGGGGCATTTGTGACTGTTAGTGACAGCTCTTGTTCAATTTTAATTCAAATACCATTCGTTATATATATATCTCCTTTTTTCTCTATTTTTAACTTTTTCTCTTCTAACTGTAATTCTTTTTCCCTTTCTCTTTCTTGAAATTCCAACTTCCAACTAGCATTTCTCTTAGTTTTACATCACTGAGTATCTACAATGAATGGTTCAGCAGATGAATAAAACAAATGTCTTCATCCATGTAGTACCGAACAATAGTATTGTTAATCTCTTATTTCACATTAGAAGACTTTACTTCAAAAATGTTACGATGTTTGGCAAGCAGAAGTAAATCAGATTTCTTAGCTAACTGGAACATCTTCTGGAATAGCTCTGCTACAAACTTATCAAAATCAAACGGCATGATAATAACTGCTGGTATGGGTACTTAACCAACTATGAAAATGATGAATTTTTTCTATAAGAAATAATCTGTAAAATTTAGCTTAAAAGTCTCTAGATATGAATTTAAAAGCATAGCAATCAAAAGTTGATCCCGGGCGATCCCCAAAATTATTTTATGTCTAAGGGTAACAATTTCTTGTAACATAAAATATTAACAGTAATAGCAAAACAAACCAGCAACTATTAACAATTAAAAACGAATTTTCATAAAGGTATCAATACAAATACCTTAAAAATGCCAAAAAGCCGTAAAATCCTATATAATATGCAAGAATAGTCCTAATTCTTTCCTGGTAAAATTTAAATCTAATCATTAATAAATCCAAATTATTCACAAATCCAAACTGGATTTTGTACGCCCAAAGAACATAAATCCTCTCTTCAAAGATATTTGTTTAATCCACAGTGTTAGTGTAAATCCTTCAAATGTTAAATATTAGTATCCAAACTTGTAATATTTTGTTATTAAGAGCATCTTATCTTACCATCTTACCATCCTTTTAAATGTTATTTTTGTTTTCAGCAACTTCTCGCTGATACAAATACTAAAAGATGGGCAAGAAAAAATGAGTCGAGTAGATGTGACATGTGTTTGGAATACGAAGCAGGTAATGATTTAAAAAATGTATTGATTTGCTTATGTTAATTATAACATTTAGAAAACATTGCTTAGCACTTAATCTACAATATTTGCATTTTCACTGAACTGAGCCTTTTTAGAAGTGATCAGTACCAGTTAAGCTTTGTTTGCATGTGCTACAAAGGGTATTTCTTTGCAAATGACGTTCTGAGGTCTATTTTTGTTATGGGATATTATTACCAAGCTTAGTACATATCTAGCTTTCTTAGAGACTTGGGTACTGTTTATGTTCTGGTCACTGGGGTCAATGTCAAGATAATTGTTACTAAAAATAGAAAAAAATAGGTTTCTCACAATTACTTCAGTTAGGAATTAGGTAAACAGTCCAGGCCTGGTAGTTATGTAGCTTTCATAGAGATCAATATTTTTGATTCATTTTGAATAGCTTGAGCCATTATTACTAAGTGCAGAAATGGTTTTCGGTCAATTATTCAGTTAAGAAAGAGCAGCTTTCGTGGTGACCAACACCCAATTGCATTTAAGAGTTTTAATAGGCAGATAATGTTTCATCAAGGGCTAAACCTTTATCCCGTTTGTTCAAGGAATTTCCTTGTTCTTAAAAGAAGATGTTATGGCAGCATATAGAAATTGGACTGTTGATCTAGCCCCTTAGTATCCAATCGATAACTGAAGAATGCTTCAACTCAGGATGACCAGATTTGGTGGGCAGATCAAGACTTGCAGATAAACCCTTTTGAGTTGCAGTGTGCAAGAGCTGGAAATTGGTTTGAGATCGATTAAGAATGCCTCATCTCAGGATCCTAAAAAACAAAGACAAAAAAAAAAAAAAAAAAAAAAAAAAAAAAACAGGGAATGCCGCGTACCAAAAACGCCAAAAACGCAGCCTCCCCTAAATCTTCCTAGCAGGTGACCGTTAGATGACATGTTTTGATTTTGAAGCCGGTAGGTCAAGGTGGCAGTGACCTTGAGTTAAAAGTTGATTTCCGATCAATAGCTCAAGAAAGTTTCATGTCGGGAACCTCAATCTGCCTTAGCATAAGCCGTTTGGTCGTGACCGGCAGATGAGGTCTATCGACATAGAGCTTTTTTTAGTTTGAAGCTCAAAGCCACAGTGACAAGCTGAAATTTGATTTCCGGTCGAAACTGGAAAGGTTTGAGCGAAGAAACGTCAAACTTCCTAGGCAGGTTGATCATTACTAGAAAAGGACACCCGTAGAATTTGACTTCGGCATGTCAAAGGTCAATTTGGCAGTGACCTTTATATTATCTAAAATTGGTTTTCTATGAGTAACTCAAGAACGCTTCAGCTCAGGAACATCAAACTTCCTAGGCAGATTGAACCAGAAAAGATGACTTATATCAGTTTCAAGGTCAGTAGGCCAGAGGTCGAAGTAATTACAGTTAAGTATTATTTTCCACTTTTTCATGCATAATTGATATGGCACCATTCAGACTATGCATGTTTAGATTATCTAAAAGATTTTCCGCATGAAATAGGAGAGAAATATTAATTAATTTCTCTCTGGCATTCTGTCGCAAAGTTTGTCCGCGCAACTCTTCTGACACCTCCAGGCGGATTTACACCTAAGATCATAAAAATGATTGTTGCAAAGCCTAGTTGTGCATACCGTCTGCTTTTTTCCAATTCGGTTACTTTCAGCAGAATTATGGCCATTGATTCTTTAGGTTTTACGAGGGTCCTGCAAAAAGTAATGTCACTAATGGGCTTCCGTAGTTTTATCTCCTACATTTTTAAAACGCTTATTGCACTTGAAAGATGTATCCAATAGCTAACGATATCCGTTTATTTTGGGTCAATTGCTTTAGAAATAACCGAGTTATTTTAAATTGAAATAATGCAGTCACATACACTGACCAATGTACCTTTCATATTGTAAAATGGACGAAAAGACTGTAATTTGTAGCTATATTAAATGCCGCATTAGGCTTAACATAAATATTTAATGAATTTTAAGGTATATATGGATCCCAGGTCATTTCAATGCGTACAGTTTTAGGGGGATTAAAGCTTTTAAAGCTGTGAAATTATCTGTCGAAGATGATTAAATCTCTTTGATAGCTGTAAAAGCTGTGGTCAAACAAGAAGCGGCGCTGTTGTCGGTGAAAGTTATAGCCAGTTGTACTTGCATATTAGAAGGCAGTGTGCAAACAATTCTGAAAAAGCGTTTGGACCTGAGAAAGGTTTGCACTAGGTGGGTAACTCAGTTGCTCACTGAGGAGCAAAAGAAACTAAGCCGTAAATTTGTCCGGGAACTTTTGAAAACATACAAAGGCTGTGATAGTCGAGTTATTTCTAACTTGCTAGCAGGTGACGAGACCTGGGCGCACATGTTTGCGCCACATAAAAGGGATGATAATAAGCAACGGAAGAGAAAAGATGAAAAACGCCTCTGTATTGCCAAGAGAACCATAAGTTGGAAAAAGATGTTATTCGCAATATTCGTCAATTCTAGCGGGCCAGTCATTAAGTTCTTTGTCCATCTGGTCATACAGTCACTGGACAATTCTACAAGAATCTGTACTGAAGAAACTGAAAACGTTTTACAAGAGAAACGTCCAAGCAAAGGATGGTCTGGAGTCCATATTAAACACGATAACGCCTCCTCTCACAAGTGCGATGTTTTTAGCTCGACTATTCGAAGAATAAGTACAGCTATCCTACTCACCATGGCGTCGGCGTCGGCGTCGGTGTCGGCGTCACACTTTGGTGAAGTTTTTTGTACCAGTCCACATTTTGACAAAGTCTTTTGAGATAAAGCTTTGAAACTTTGAACACTTGTTTACCATCACCATGGCCAGTTATAGGCAAGAGCACATAACTCCATCAAGGATTTTGGCTGAATTATGGCCCCTTTTGACTTAGAAATCATGGTTAAGTTTTTCGTACCAGTTCATATCTTGACAAAGTCTTCTAAGATAAAGCTTTGAAACTTTCAACACTTGTTTACCATCACCATGGCCAGTTATAGGCAAGAGCACATAACTCCATCAAGGATTTTGGCTGAATTATGGTCCCTTTCGACTTAGACTTGGTTAAGTTTTTCGTACCAGTTCGTATTTTGACAAAGTCTTTTGAGATAAAGCTTTGAAACTTTCAACACTTGTTTATCATCACCATGTCCAGTTATAGGCAAGAGCACATAACTCCATCAAGGATTTTGGCTGAATTATGGCCCTTTTTTACTTAGAAATCTGGGTTAATATTTCGTACCAGTTCATATTTTGACAAAGTCTTTTGAGATAAAGCTTTGAAACTTTCAACACCTGTTTATCATCACCATGGCCAGTTATAGGCAAGAGTACATAACTCCATCAAGGATTTTGGCTGAATTATGGCCCCTTTTGACTTATAAATCTTGGTTAAATTTTCCGTACCAGTTCATATTGTTTGTAAAGTGTTTGACATATGGCTTTGAAATTTTAGCACTTGTTTAGTATAATAGTCTCTATCTGTAGGAAAGAGTACATAACTCTGTCATCTATTTTGGCTGAATTATGGCCCTTTTTGGTCTGTTTTCATACAAGTCCACGTTTTGTCAAAATTATTTGACATATGGCTTTTAAACTTTGAACACTTGTTTATCATTATGATTTCCATCTGTAGGCAAGAGTGCATAACTGTTTTGACTGAATTATGGCCCTTTTTGGACTTTAAAATTGGTTCATACATTGCCATTTAGTGCAAGACTTATCGAAATCAAAGAAATACAGGAACATTGTTTGTCTAATCTATTTATTTCTTTTGTCTGAATATCTGTGGAAATATTTTGACCCCATTCTTCAATCAAGTCTTCGCATAGTCGAGCGCGCTGTCATCAGACAGCTCTTGTTTAAGTTTCTGTTGGCTTTTGAAAAGTTGGAAGTTGTGAACCATCCGCCTTATTTACCTGACCTGATCCCTGTGACTTTTTTATTTCCAAGGTGTAAGAAAATATGTTCTGGAAAAAATATCCAGAAGTTCCCTCGGCAGCGCCATTTATCAGTGTCTCAAACAGATACCAAAAGAAGACTATTTATCTGTTGAAAATGTGTTTCGGTAAAGGGGTTATAGACATTTGCGAATTAATCCGATGCCGAATCCGAATCTGACTTCGGGTATACTTTAGGGACTTTCTCAAAACATTTAGTGGTTCAAATGATAAAAATGGTTGTTGGCTAACATTTTAACGTTGAACTGTTTTTATCGATTGACTACAAATTTTTATGCTCCCCGAAGGGCGAGCATATAGTTGTCGCTTTGTCCATCCTTCCGTCTGTCCGTCACACTTTTGTCCGGTGTATAACTTGAAAAGTATCAATGGCATTTGATTGAAACTTCACATAATCATAGAGGCCATTGAGACAAAGTGTAGTGTTAAAGAATCTTAACTCTACCTTACCTAGTTTTTTAATTATCTCCCTTTATTATACAAAATAAGGCTTGTCCAGAGCCTTACTTGAAATGTATTAATGGCATTTCATTGAACCTTCACGAAATGATAAAGGCTATTGACGGAAAGTGGAGTGTCAAAGAACCATAACTCTACTACACCTAGTTTTTTTAATTATCTCCATTTATTTTAAAAAACAAGGCTTGTCCGGAGCATTACTTAAAAATTGTTAATGGTATTTCATTGAAACTTCACAAAATGATAGGGGCCATTGACAAGAAGGGCAATGTCAAATAACCATAAACTCTACCTTACCTACTTTTTGAATTATCTCCCTTAAGCACATGCATCGGGTAGCATCATTCGGTTTTACCGATTCCTTGTGCTAAACTGACTACCATACTTACCTAGTTGTCGTCCGAATAAATGCAAACTTTTACTGTCTGCAGGTCATACTGAAGACATTAAACAGATTGCTACCATGTTTTTCTGAATTTTGTCCACCATGTTTCTAAGAAGTTGTCGAAATACGTCGAACTTTACACGTTTTAGTTTCTTTAAGTTAATCGTCCCCCACCCCCCACTCGCACCATAAAATCGCCGGAGCATAGGTAATTCGACTTTGTTTTGGGTGAAAAAAGTGCAAAATATGCATATTTTTCTCTCTCGCTACGCTCGCATACGTAATTTATCTCTTGTTCTGGGTGAAAAAATAATATATCTGCATTTTTTCTCGCATGCTACGATCGCATATGTAATTATATTTTGTTCTGGGTGAAACATATAGAATATGCATTTTTCTCTCTCGCTACGCGCACATATGTAATTTATCTTTTGTTCTGTGTTGAAAATATAAAATATGCGTTTTTCCTCGCTCGCTACGCTCACATAGGTAATTCATCTTTTGCTCTGGGTGAAAAATATATAATAGGGGAGACCGGGGCAAGTCGGGACAAAAATACTCATCGAACCGTTCTGTGTATTTCTAACACATTCGGCAAATAAGTTATAAATATTTTAGCAATGCATTGCAATTTTTTCAAGAATATTAACTCGCTTTGTATATTGAATGAGTATTTATCAAAATAGACTAGTCCAAAGTAACAAGGTATGATGTTCCAAGTTGCCCCGTCGTTGGGACAAGTTGGGACACGGACAGGGGTAAATTGGAACAAATTGAACGGGTGACCTAGTTTTTAACCCCACATGACCCAGATTCAAACTTGACCTTGAGCTCATCAAGACAAACATTCTGACCAATTCTCATGAGTTTCAAACTTAAACCGTGGACTCTAGATTGTTAACAAGATTTTCCGTTGATCTTGCCTACTGACCTAGTTTTTGACCCCATATGATCCAGTTTCAAAGCTGACCTAGAGATCATCAAGACAAATATTCTAACCAAGTTTCATAAATATTGGGTCACAACTGTGGCCTCTAGAGTGTTCACAAGGCAAATATTGACGGACGACGGACGCCAGACAATGACCGGTCACAATAGCTCATCTTGAGCACTTCGTGTTCTGGTGAACTAAAAATAGCGTATAGATACAATCTGATGTTTCGCCTACAGCAGTATACCAACGTAAGTCAATGCAATTAATTTTACACTGAATGCTGGCATTATCGTAGACTAATTTGCATTTGCATTCAAATTATTTTTGCAGACAGAAAAGAAAAATAACGCTTTCTTTAGACACCCAAACGACCAATAGGCCTGGATGAGGCTAGTCGGAACAGTGTTCCAACTTGCCCCGACCACGCTGTTCCAGTTTATTCCAACCACGTGTTACCTTCTGTTATTGTCTTGTGAAAACGCGCCGATGACAATGATTCAAATTGTAGTGTTTCAGATGTTAGCCCAGAAAAGGGACTTTTAAATCATGCATAACGATAAACAATGTTTAGACTATACTAATGATGTGTGAAACAAAACATGTACAAAATGCGAAAATCTACTTACGGAGTCGAAAATTAAACTTTTCTCACTCCGCCTTTTGTTTTGACCTCCCGCCATTGCAACTTTTGGTGAGAGCAGGTACTGGTTACGCCAGTCTTATACCTCATCAAATATCGTGTACATTATTAACATATTAAAGTTATCGCCCTTGTTCCTACTTACCCCGTGTTCCAACTTACCCCGGTTTCCCCTTTGCATTTTTTTCTCGCTTGCTACGCTCGCACAATAAAAATCTGACAATGTTTCTATGAGCTCCTATAACGCTCTTTACCATTTCTACGCTAATAGCCCTTGGTAATCCCTCCCTATAAAAATCCTCAGAAATCGGGCTTAGAAATTCCATTCCGGGATACTTACCAAGAATAAGTTTGACAAGCCATAACACATGGACTATAATTGTTATTTGGGTTGATTTTGTCACAAAAGCTGTCTTTTTTATAAAGTATGTAAGGTCGCCTAGAATGCGCCATTTTGTATAATAAAAGGAGATAATTCAAAAACTAGGTAAGGTAAAGTTATGATT
>NW_026461762.1:0-67454 GCF_021730395.1 Mercenaria mercenaria
CTTTGACACTGCACTGCACTTTGTCGCAATGGCCTCTATGATTATGTGAAGTTTCAATCAAATGCCATTGATACTTTTCAAGTTATACACCGGACAAAAGTGTGACGGACAGACGGAAGGACGGACAAAGCGACAACTATATGCTCGCCCTTCGGGGAGCATAAAAGTATATAGTCAATCGATAAAAACAGTTCAACGTTAAAATGTTAGCCAACAACCATTTTTATCATTTGAGCCACTAAATGTTTTGAGAAAGTCCCTAAAGTATACCCGAAGTCAGATTCGGATTCGGCATCGGATTAATTCGCAAACGTCTAATACCCATTGAAAGAACTTTTTGCAGGACCCTCGTATGGCCACTTCTCCTATATAACCGAGCGGATTTCAACTAAACCTTTTAGCAGTGATCAGTGCAAAGCCTCAGAGTGAGTATTGTCGGCATAAAAAATGATGTTTCAGTCCAGTTATTTTCCAGTTATTTTCATTGGAGTTATTGCCCTTGTTTTATCGGCTTTTAGCTCGAGTACTAACAGAATGAATAACACCAATCTTCACAGAAGTGATAATGCCAAGTCTAGGTGTGCATATCATCGGCTTGCTCGGCTTCGTTGATTTTCACCTTAGTTATGACCCTTTATTTGTCAAATGTTATGATGTTTTAGTCATTTCTAATCTTAATATGCGGATTTACCTCTACCTTACAGGAGTGATCAGTGCAAAAACTTGTTTTGCATATCGCTGTAATGTAATTGTTCAGTGAATTTGTCACTGGTGCTCAGGCCCCGCTTTCACTAACGTTCTCAAAGTGAGAAAATTCTCAGCTCAAGATTGTTTCAGAACTGTCTGAGAATTGTCTCAGCTGAGAAATTTCTCAAGTTGGCTTTCACTAAATTTTTTCTCAAGGCTTGAGATTTTTCTCAGACTTGAGCTGAGATTTTGACTTGAGAACGTTAGTGAAAGCGGGGCCTGACCAATAGTTTATGGCATTTTACAATGTCTGCGTGGTAAGAGGTTGGAGACATACATTTTTTGTGAAATGTATGCTCTAGCTTCAAATTATTCTTTTAATGCCGAAATAATTAGGGGTCAATAGGTCAGAAATCAAGGGCACAGTGACAGTGATGCTGAAAAGTGTCTATTTTACTGTTCTTACTCGATTAGACTTTGATGTCAGAACCATCCTCTTAATGCTGAGCGCCAAGCGAAGAAGCTACTAGTGCCGTTTTCACGTCTTTAATATGACTCGGTCACACGACCAGCAATCTCACGAATTCGAAGAGTATTTTCTACTACTAGGCTATCGAGGCGCTCCATTAATATCATTGAGATGAAGACCCTACTTTGATGGATTACACATATTTTAGCCGTAACAGCAAAATATATGGAAACCACTTTTGAATAACTTTTACTTTAATCATCTTCTTAAAGGGTGTTCACTAAGCTTGGTCAGTAGCAAGATGAAATTGCCAAAGTGCTCTTTGTGCGATTAACTTAGGCCCAGTTGAGCCTCTTATAAGTGTTTTAAGCCTTGATTTTTTCATGCTCTGTAAGCAAAAATTGTTGTACTTCCTGTCTCGCGGATGTATTTGGGGACGATAAATCAGTTTACTGACAGCCCTTGTGTTTCCATATAAAATCTTGTATCATTTTAGTGAAAAAAGATCTTTTATTCCACAAGGATTGTGATCGCAAGATGAATGTATGTGTCTCGTGTATGCGGAACTCATATTGCAACCCAATTCGATGCCATTCCTGTGACACAATTGTGACTCCAACAATAGGTAAATGTTTGTTTGTTTGTTTGTTTGTTTGTTAATAATACATTTGCACTTTCATGTCTGGTCTATAACTCATGTCATTAATCAATGGACTTTTTGCCAAAACTATTCGAAGTTTATGGAGAGCTATCCTACTCGACCCGGCGTTGGCATCGTTTGTAAAAGTTTTGATACTCTTTCTCTCTGTAATTATTTCCTGGATTAGCTTCAAACTTGAAGTAGTTAATCTTCATCATC
Source organism: Mercenaria mercenaria (assembly GCF_021730395.1). NCBI lineage: Eukaryota > Metazoa > Mollusca > Bivalvia > Venerida > Veneridae > Mercenaria > Mercenaria mercenaria. The sequence continues at coordinate 2,016 of NW_026461762.1, forward strand.
AACAACATCATATGGTACATATGGTACAAGGGCCATAACCCTGGTACCAACATTTTATGTATTATGCCCCCTTTTTACTTGGAAGTTCAGGTTAAAGTTTGATACACTTTCACTATATCTCTGTCATTACAAAATGGATTTGATTCAAACTGAAGATAATTGTTCCATGTCATCATCTATATCATATCGCACAAGAGCCATGGCGTGTACAAATATCTTATGAATTATGTGTCATTTTTACTAAGAATTTCGGGTTAATTTTGATGCGTTTTCACTATATCTGTGTTAGGTAAGCGTGACACTTTGCGAACTTTCGAGTATCATCTTGAAAATTGGCATGTGTAAAGTTGACTACATGTATATTTCAAACAAGGCGCAGTTTATTTTATACTAATAGACCCAACCAGTTTTTGTACACGAGAGGTCAAAGTCAGTTTTTGAAAATGACGTCTCTGCGTATCCATGGCAACTGTTACGGGTACTCCACCGGCACCAGCCGACAGATTTTCTTAAGTTCTACACTGCTGGACGAAAATTAATTGATCCTTGATGCTGATTTAAAATTATTGTTTTACGCCAACAAATATTCGAAAAGTGGAACGAAAACCGTCGTTTTTGACTAAGAATTGACGTTCAGTTTCACTGCATTTTCGGCTTTAAAGCGGCGTATCAGAAAATCTCTGAATTATTTTTTTTGTTCATTTTTTTCAATAAACGGTGTTTAAAATGTATACCGAGTACAAATGACAAATGAAATCGAGGGGATGGCACCGACTAATGCTTTTGGTACATGTGATTTTATTTCCCCCACCCACATGCGTACCGTAATTCGACGTTTGCAGATACGTTCGAGACATCTTAATTCGGCCATTGTGTTTAGCTTACCAGCTGCACAATTTAGTGTTTTACCTGTCACCAAAGACCTTTATGAAAAAATAGCAACAAACATTTCGTTCAATGGCGAGACGCTTATAATGTGAAAACAGAGATGAAAGGCACATTAATAAATAAAATCTAAATACATTTCAATAGACGAATTTACAATGCGGTTGGTTGCCAAGTAGATTCGAAGGATGTTTGGATTTTCACGCGCATGCGCATTTTACGTGTGGCAAAAGACCGCTGAACGATATGTAAACCTGCATGTAAATTTAATTATCATTATATTACAAATTGTATTGCCTCTATAAAATGATTTTGATCACACAAGGTATGACTAGATACAAAAATACCTATGCAATTGATAATATCATACCTTGAGTTCCGCATTTTTGTCGAGCCCGCTTTCGGTGAGCTCGACTTAGTCGTCACTTTCTGCTGTATGTACGTGCGTCCTTGCGTGCGTCCGTCCGATTTTGTCCGGACCATAACATTTGACATGCATGGACCAATCTTGTTTATATTTTGCATGAATGTTAACCTCATTGGGAAGGAGTTTCATTTCTTCTTTATGCGTGGTGCGATTTTGATGTAACTTGGCATGACTGTTCACCATTATGAGACAGATTGTCGTGCACAAGAAGCAGGGGGATTTTGATGTAATTTGGCACATGTGTTCAACATCATGAGGCAACCTTGATTTTAGAATAACTTTCCTTTGTTATTACTCTAAATAGCTTATATTGTATGATTTTTATTACTGGCCGTGGAAAAAAAATTGAGACTACTTTTCTGTGGTACAACATGCATGTTACATCCAATTTTAGATGTATTTTGACCTATCTGTACCTGGTAAGGAGTTTTGTATGGTCTTATATCATATAGTTTTTTTTTAATTGGTCAAAAAAAAATCCGTATGCAAATACAGGTGCTAGTGTAAATCAGTGCTAACACTGTCAGATAGTATAATAAATGTTACTTTTTAGACAGCTGGCGGGCTCGTCATTCTGCTCGTGGGCATGCGGAATGTATTTCTTGTTTCTTAATTTTTGTCCGTCCGCGAGCATTCTCATTCCCGCAAAATAAACATTAAGGCATGACCCGTGTAATAGTGCACCTTCTTTTTGAAGAGTATTTAATTTCTACAATAAACCTACTTATTTTCAGGGGGCATAGTTTCAAGCTCCACTGGGACCAAGTTTTTTTTTCCTTATTTTTCTTTTTTTTCTACTACGTTTTTACTTTTTTCAAGACTTATTATTGGTTTATTGTACAAAGGTAAAAGAAACTTCATTTGATAAGTGATTTCTTGCTGTTCAAAGTGAATTTACCTCTGAAACAGAAAGGGACTGAGTTAGACATATCTTTAGAAATACTGAGTTACACGCGGTAAAAGTTCTCTATTTTGCCTTTACTATTTAGATTACATATTGTGGAAAACAGTTAGTTAAGTTTTACTTCTGCCCCAAGGTTATTTTTGAATGAAGTAAGCAAAATTTAAAACAGTCCCACATGACTCGACCTTAATTGTTCAGTATTGGAGTTAGAATTCTGTCTAGAAGAAAATGATAGTCACAGTTTTATTTTGTCTTTTATAATTGTTCACCAATAGTTTGAAGTTTCTTTTATCATAATTGATGGGATAATGAATTTCCTGCAAAGCTTTTGAACAGTGGCCATCACTTTCAAATCTGTCTCTACTTGAGCTTGAGGAAATGTCATGAATTATACAAAATTTATAAAAAAAAAAAACGGCACGGTAAAAGTTGTTTAAATTTTTAAAAATAAGATCTCACTCACTGGATATTGCTGTACCTATGTTTTGAACATTTGAAATATTAACCATTAGATGGGTCAAACCTTGAACTTGTTCCTTACATTTGAAAATATATTTTTTTTCTTAAAGGATTTGTCAAAATAATTTTTTCCTACAAATACTTTTAGTATTTATTTTCCTTGGACTCGAATGATATTAATATATTTTGTACGGAACGCTGCCGTTTGTCCCTGTAGTAGATGTATTTAGTTATATACCGGAAATTGTTACGTAATATTATGCAACTGACATGATGAAAACCGTAAAATTGTTCTAGAATGTCACCTGATTACACCGGGTTTAAAAGTTACTGAATCAAAAAAAGATGTCTTTGATGTTTCCTTTGATGTTTCATCAATTCCATACTTAGTACGCACTCGAACAAATATCGGCGTCCCAGAATAGGAAGGGCGTAAGTGTTAGTTGCGCCCTTTTATGAATTATATATATTTTTTAAACTACATACCAAGGGGTATAGTTCTATTAAAACATTTATTTTTTTGTTACAAACTGCTGTGTTGACCAAATTCACCAATAATAAAAGGGCGTAAGTAAAAACGTTTTTCAAAATCATAGTAATAGAAGGGCGTATCTGCAATTAATTTTTAACCAGAAGGGTCCTTCTGTTATTTCTAGAAGGGCGTATCTGTCATAGACAGATTTTTCCGTTTTGTCAAAAACTATGATTTTCCACTTACGCCCTCCTAATTCTGAGGCGTCAAAATCACGTGGCTTGGCTGTTTCTTCATTAAAAATAAACATATCAAACGATACCTAAATTGAAAATAAAATCTATGAGAAGGTCCTTTGGTAGAAATTTCCTTTAAAAAATGTTCATATTGAAAAAAAAGAACAAAACAAAACAAAAACACAACATAAGTTCCTAAGATCTGCATCATATCAGGACAAAAGTATATATCTGCATTTCTTCTTGAAACAACTGTGTTTTATGAGCTGACAATTTTATTTCTGACTACGATATATGTTATTGGGACTGACTGACTACTGCGATATTCCCAGTGAAACGGGCTAAAGATAATAATAATACAAAGAACAAGAAATAAACTATTTCGGTAAAATTTTATTACTCGTACAATAGTTAAGTACACATTACTTTGTGAAGTCATGAATAAATCTCAATAAATCTGTTGAACACATTTGACTCCTAACGAATCTGCGTACGTCGAATTCCAGTACGAAATTTATGCATGGGGGTGGGGGAAATAAAATCACATGTACCGAAAAACTTGAGTCGGTGACCCTCGCCCTCCCCCTCCACAATTTTATTTGTCATTTTTGTCATTTGGACTCGCTATACCTTTTAACACTGTTGATTGAATAAAATTAAAAATTCAATTCAGGGATCCTATATGCCACTTTAAAGACGAAAAAATTCAGCGAAACTGAACGTCAATATTTAGTCAAAAACGACGATATTCTTTCCATTTTTCAAATATTTTTCGGCGTAAAACAATGATTTTATATTAGCATAAAGGAAAACTTAATTCTCGTCAAATAGTATAGAACTTAAGAAAATTTGTTGGCTGGTGCCGTTGCAGTACCTGCAACAGTTGCCATGGATACGCGGCGACGTTATTATCAAAAACGGACTTTGGTGGTCAACTTTGACGTCTCGTGTGCAAAAACTGGTCGGCTCTATTTTTATAAACTGCATCTTGTTTAAAATATATCCTCCTTTCTATCCCTTACACCGTTCCTCCCCATCTATCAATGCTTTGCATAAAATTTAAATGTACTTGTTAGAATTTTGAAGCAACCCGCCTGTAATATTTTACAGCTTATTTTTGTTGTGGGCCTACTTTGCAAATGCAAGGCTCTAAGGCTATGTTTTTGGTGTTCTTTGCTTCCGGGAAATCTACCCTTACCTTTTATCTTTTGATTCAAAATTAAAGTGGTTGTTCCACATCATCACGCTCAGCACAGAACACAAGGTCCAAACGTGTGTTTTATAAATTATGTCCTAGTTTTACTTAGACATTAAGGTTAAAGTTTTGATGCACTTTCACTCTATCTCTGTCTTTACATTAATTTGATTCAAACTTATAATTGTTGTTCCTTTTCATCATTCGCATTATAAGACGCAAGGGTCATAACTATTGCACTTAAACTTTGATGCATTTTACCATATCTCTGTTGTTACTAAATGGATTTGATCCAATGCAAACATAAAATGATTGCCCTACATCATTTCCTCATCATATGACACAATGTCCATAAGTCTGGTACCAATCTTTTATGAATGCTGCACGCTTTAGCATAAAGTGCTCGAGGTTAGCGTTGTGATCACCCTGTGTTTGTCGTAAAGCGACATGCATCATCCGTCTTGCGTCGTAAACAATTTGACTGTTAACAGTTTGAAATAAGATTTTCTAGGTCAAACACTAGATAAATATGTCAAATTATAGAAAGACATTATTAACATTCAGAAGGTTTGTCTTATTATTTCCCGAATATGTTAAAACTTAAGAATTACCCTTGTCTATCCATTGGCCGTCCGTCCGTCCGTCCGTTTTCGCTATAAGTTATAAATTTTGTATATTTCAAGTAAAATAAGGTATTTTTTCGTATTTTTCGTTTGTTAGGTATAAAACTCAATTAAAACTATCCAAATACCCGATTTGTTTCTTTTTGGGTATATTTTAAGAAAGTAACAAATAGCGATTATGGGCAGAATTTCTTAAAAAAATTCGTCCAATGTTTGGACAATACCTTGTATAAACATTACGACTAAATCAACGGGTTCAATTTCGCGCTATTTTTACTTTCCCACAATTTTCGATGGTGTTCCTGTACGCGCACCAACGGCGTCTCGATTTCTGTGTGTAGCCGACAGTAAGTAAACCGACAGGAAGTTTATCGGTAAGCGGAAGTGCCTGTAAGGTATTTTAATAAAAGAAACAAAAATGTTATCGTAAAAAAGAGTAGATTTTAGTAGCATTTTCTTTCGAAATTTGCTCAAATCAATGATCATGTAAGCTTGCACAAGTTTGGATATTGGTATTCTGTATTTTGACCGTTTACGTACAGTCCCCTTTCGACATGTCTAAGTAGTTCAGATAAATAGAAGCCCGCCCGCTTAGCTCAGTAGGTAAGAGCGTTGGTCTACGGATCGCGGAGTCGCGAGTTCGATCCTCGGGCGGGGCGTATGTTCTCCGTGACTTTTTGATAAACGACATCGTGTCTGAAATCATTAGTTCTCCACCTCTGATTCATGTGGGGAAGTTGGCAGTTACTTGCGGAGAACAGGTTTTTACTGGTACAGAATCCAGGAACACTAGTTAGGTCAACTGCCCGCCGTTACATGACTGAAATACTGTTGAAAAACGGCGTTAAACCCAAAACAAACAAACAAACAGATAAATAGATATTCATACATTTCATTCCATTCCTTCTGGAACGACCATCCAAACAAATTACGGACACATTTATTTATTTCTACGGTCAGTAGAAAAAAAACTAGAATTGTGTCGGCCATCTTAAATATAATGGATAACGACGTGTTGGAAGTGCTTGTCGTTATTTGTTTTTCAATATTGCCTTTAGCAGTGTTAGTTTTTACGAGTGTTTTGATCTTTGTTGTTTCGAAGAAATGAAACTTTTTCTTTACATCATGGTATGAAGATTTACAGCAATAAAATCATCCAAAAAAGTTATGTTTTTGCAATCATTTTGCTTACTCTAATTGAAATTGAGCAGAAATCATTCAATTTTATGTGTTTGAATCTTCGTTTGAAATTGAAAGGGTTAAAACGAAATCGACCTGCCTTGTGCATTTACTGTATTATTTTTTGTAGTGTTGGCAAATTTCTGCGGTAAATACGCATATACCCTGCCACAGCACTGAGGAGAGGTGGGTAGCGGTATGACAAGATAGATGGAGACATATACTATGTTCTGTTTTTCCGGTGGGTTTATCTGTAAGGCTGAATATGGGCCCCGTTCCCCTCTCAAATATTTTATATATTTCATCCAGTTCTTATGTTTTGAAAATAAAACTTCCCTTATGGACACCTACCTCCGACAGCCTTATCATGAATAAAAAAAGCACAATAAATTTTTGGTAAAGGCCTTTGGGAACCGAACGACAGACCGTCTATTTTAACTTGGCACATATATCAAACATTAAATATTCAATTATACAATGTGTAGATTTCAATTTAAACATTCAATCTAAATATGATTATCATTATTATATTATAACATACATTATAACATAATCAGACATACACATGATACAATATACATAAAAAGTTTTGAGTTCCTGTTACATATGTACAATAGATATGATATAACTCATATATTTCTTCGAATATACAAGTGAAACTTTAAAGTACTAGTAATAATTTCCAGTCCGTTTGTTTTTTATCTGATATCCTATCTTTTCTTATATTGTATATTTTGTAAATAACACTGTAGTTCATTATTTATAACAATAAAAATATAATAAGAATAAATAAACGTCTGTTTCGTCGGTGTTTCCAAGGCTGAATGGACATAACGTGCTGTTTGGTAAATCACGATAACTCGTGCTGATGCAAGCAAGTATTCTAATATTTCAAATAGTGACACACCGTTTGTATTTTGTCCATAGATATTAACAATAATATACGTTTTATTTGCAAGTTCAAATTTTATTGCAATTAACCTTTCACAGACTATTTCTGTGTATTTTATATTATTGCAAAAAAATCTTTTGTTAATTAGAAAGTATATACCTGCACTGTTATTCTTTTCACCACTAAAATAGGCATTGTCATCCAAAGCTGTTGCCCAATTCTGACATTTATTTGAGTTTAAGTGTGCCTCTTGTAACAGGCGTATGTCATAGTTTTGTAGCTTTAGCCATTCAAACATTTGTTTTAGTTTTAAAGTGTTACCTATCCCTCTTACGTTGAAACTACAATTTTTTATAGTCATGTCAATACAGTGTGTTTTTTTTTTTCTTCAACTGGTACGGTAGATGACCACACAAAAATGATGTATATGGTATATCTGAAAAAAAAAACGACTGTGTTTTATCATAAACAAAAAGTGGAAATATCTATAATTTTAAATAAATGGTATAGTTAAGGTGACTTCATTAACATATTCTGATATTACATCTATATCTACATTAAACAAGTTCCATCAATAACATTTAATATTAACCATGTCAGTGATTTTGTTGGTAGAGAAATAAATGCTTAAACGAGAACGCCTTTTTATCAGTGTCAAAGATTTTTAATTTGGTAGCAACGATATGCACATTAACGGACTGATACATAGTAATTAAAGGAGTTTATGGCAACAATTCTATGTGAATTTATATATTAAACTCTTATACTTCACAGAGGTTGAAACAGATGCGCCTATTATGCAAGTTACATATAAAAGATTCAATGCGTATGGATTTAGCTGTATATCTTATCCTCAACGAGTATCCTTTATTGTTTGTCACGGAAATACGTTCTCTTCAAGTTCTGACATTGTAATGTATGCATACGGCATGCTTCGTTTTAGTTTATGTCAGTTAAACAGACGTTTCGAAAAAAGTGTACTCTAAATCTAATTGTCTTAAAGGCAAAGAAAATCTCCTATATAAGTGACCCCCACTAAATGCCAGACATTTTAATCCCCAATAAACAGGATCCTGTCTGGTCCAGTCTGATTAGGGTCCATGAAACCCCTGTAGACTTGACATGTAGTCCATGTCAGAGGATCATAAATTTATTGATATGTAAACATAATTGGTTATTTCCAGTGTTTTTCATTACATTGATTGAAATGCAGCTTTTTTTTCAGAATATACATAAACTTGAAAATATATACTTTTTGTAATTATGTCCTGACCAATTAAAATATAACTCTTGCATCAAGGCAATTCTCACCCTTTTAGAAATCCCTCACCTAATGAGAAATAGAATAATTATTCAAAACTCAATAAGAGAATTGAAACGTAAGTTTTTTTTCAATTATTATGACCTTTTTATCTAATTAACAAAATAAAACCAGAAAAGAAAATGAATATTGCTGGATTTTATCAGAAATTAAAAAAGCATTCAGTTTCATTTTTAATAGATAATCAAAAAAGAAATATGTATATTCACAATAAAACCCAGCAATAAACAGACATCACTGTTCAAAATACGCATGAATGATTGATACATAAATGATAATTTTTATAAAGGTGCCTAAATGCATTTTCTTTTATTTTATATAAAAGTCCAGCAATAATAAGATATAATTTGTATAAAAACATAATTTATTAATCAAAGTTCAAAGTTCTATTTAATTTAATTAGTAATATTTAGCCCTAATTTAATCAGGCTTTCTAAACTCGTTATAAAGGTGTGAACTGGTTTGCTATAAAGGTGAAAAACATCACATACAATCTAGATAGAACAATTTAGAGGTAGATCAATTAATCTATATACTGCACAGTAGCTATACAGTAGCTCATTGTGATAAACAGAAACAAGTCTATCAATCGTCCAGTCATGTATATTTGCTCTCACCGCCATTTCGCAGACCATAGGCCACATACCTTGCATACCAGATCCGTGTCTTTAAGTACCTTATACGGGTTTGTGTAAAAAGGCAGCAAATAATATGGGTTTGTGTTAAAATGCATGAAAGCAAGCATCTAATTCAGATCGACAAAAAGTATCTCTTACCTTATTTGTTAAGACGATTTTTGTGTATATTCTTACGAACGTTTGTCCGCAACGGAGTGCAGTGTATGTACATTCCATAACCCTTAAAATACGGCACCTTCGCCTAAGCCAGCCATGCCGGTAATCTATACAATACGATGTATCCACATCCTCAATAAAGGATGTTTCAACACCGCTTATATAGGAGACCTTAACATGGCTGACATTTCAGAGGGTTCGAAATCCGCATACACTACACTATTAAGTGGCTATCGATGTTGAGAACCTTTGTCTCAATTACTTATTTCATTTTCTTCCTGAAATAGCCACAGACGACCGCCAAACAGAATGTACTGTGCAACCTTTTCTAATTAATCCCTTAAAAGGAGGTAATTCATCTGAAGTATAGAAGACGGCCGTAGCAATATGTAAAGATATCTTAGTAAAATTGGTCTATATACAAAGTAGGGATGCCTCTACCTGTACGTGTGCGCGACACACCTCCATGCTACTCTTTATGCTTAATTAAAACAAGAGCTGTAACTTTTAGTGACAAATGCCCCCGAAATATGCCCGTTGTCTGTGCAAAATATGCCAGACTACTTAAGGTATGCATCGTTTTGTGACCAGACAAAAAAGATCCTCCAAAGGAAAACTTAACCTTGGAGTTATGGGACTGGGTCTTGAGCGAAGGTTAAGATCATCTTTGGCAATTTCATTTGTCAGCTTTTGACTTTGTAATCTTTGACATTTTTTCATTAATCAGCTTTTGACTTATATATTTTAACTGATTACTTACCCTGTTAAGCGATTGTGATTATATTTCTTGCACAATAGAGTCAATGCCTTCATCACTGTAATAAGAATCAATATAATAGTGTTTTCCTTTCCTTTTTCTCTTTTTTCTTTTGCTTTTTTCCGTTATTCTGCCTGTCCCTTTACTAGAGTTTAATGATCGACTTACACTAATTGCTTCAGTTCTTTTTCTTTTCTTTTTACTGTCATTTACTTCTATTTCTTCATTGAAATTAGCTGGATGCTGGTCTGTTAGAGACATATTTCCGACCTCCCCTTCAGTAGGTAAGACACGCTGTTTTTAAATACTTTATAAAGCTGGTTCCCTTTTCAGTTATTTATTTCAGTCTGGACCATTTTTATCTGATCACTGTGTTGTTAAGATTCTCTTAGATGTTAAAAATGAGACTATTACTAGTAGGAGCGTGTTATTTAGAAACATCAAACATTTGAACGAATCAGAATTTTCTAGCGACCTAAGTGCAATAAACGTTGAGTCACAGAATAACAGCAAGTTTGTTAAAGAGTTTGAATCGGAAATAGAGGATGTCCCGAATAACAACGCTCCCCTAAAAGAAAAAAATATAATTCAGAGAACACCAAAACCGTGGTTCAATAAAAAAAATGCAACATCTACAACAACAAGTTAGAAAGTCCGAGCGTACATGCAGTTTGAGTCGTATAAACAAATAAGAAATGAATGCTATTTTGAAATCAAACGTCAAAAGAGAAACACACTCAGTGAAAAGATATAGTACGCTAAAGGTGACTCCAAGACTGAATTGATATCTGAACTAACTGGTACCAAATCTGAAAACCCACTGCCTCAAGGACAGTCTAATAATTCATTGGCCGAAAAAATTGCCGATTTTTTACAAGGCAAAAATCTCAAAAAAATATGTCAATCCCTAAGCGTATACCAAAACTTTGTACCTCAAGTATAGTATATACAAAATTTAAACGAATTAACTGAATTGACTCAAGATGAAGTGAAAAAGCTCATCATTGAATTGAATACTACGTCTTCAGAGTTAGATATTTTGCCAACACGTATTCTGACATCACATGTAGATGAACTTCTCTCTAGTACCACTAAATTGGTGAATCTCTTATTACAACAAGTGCTTTCCCTGTGAAATAAAAACAAGCGGTTGTTAGACCTTTGTTAAAAAAGCAGGTCTTGATCTAGAGCTTTCCAGTTATCGTCCTGTGAGTAATTTATCATTTCTATCAAGGAGAAAAAGGAAGGAAGTCACCGCCCTTATTGCGATTGACTTAAGTGCTGTATTTGACACTGTCGGCCACGACATTCTTCTGGATGTCCTAAAAGCACAATACGGCGTCTGTGATACAGCTACACTCTTCGATGGGTAGACTCTATTTAAGGCTTCGAACTGTAAGATTAATATCAACAATGTATATTCATCAGACCGCCATCTTGAATGCAGTGAGCCCCAAGGCAGTTGCCTTGGTCAGTGGCTGTATCTCACCTATGCTGGAACTCTTCCTTGATGTCATTCCAAAATCCATATCAGCCTACGGTTTTGCTGATATCATGTAGCAAATAAAATCTTTCGTCCTACATCTGTTTTCGTAAAATCACAAGCGATCGGAGACCTTGAAAGGTGCGCAGTTATAATTAATGTCTGGATGAAAAGAAACAAACTGAAACTGAACAGTTCCAGAACTAAATTTATGTTGTTTCGTAGGAGACCTCAATTGAACTTATTGCTGGTGATGATGTCAAACGTCACACGTGAATGTACAATTAGATATCTCGGTGCATTTCCTGACGTAACCTTGAACTTCAAAGCTCATATAAATTGCAAATGTCGTACAGCTATATTGAATTACCTACGAATTAAGAACATCCGAAAATATTTAACAAAAGCAGCCACAGATGCAACGTATTCAAAACATGTGCGCAAAACTTGTCCTTAATAGGAGGAAATGTTACAGTTCCAAACAAGCATTGTATCACTTATATTGGTTGCCGAAGAAAGCAATAATTGAGTTCAAGATAATTTCTTTCATGTATAGCTGTCACACCGGCAGAACACTTATGTATTTAACAGAATTTCTTACAGAGTATATTCCTAGAAGACAAGGTATGAGAATGTCAAATAATTATGAATGTCGTTATGTTGTTCCATGCAACTAGTGCAAAACATTCAATGGTAGAAGTTTCTGTACTATTGGTCCAAAATTTTGGAGTGAACTGCCATTAGAACTACGCAAAGTAAATCAGTTGACACATTCAAAAATTCTTAAGACATTTTATTTCAGAGATTTCATGGCATTGTTTTAAATGTTTTGATAACTGTTTATTATGCGAAAACAGCAGGTGATAGTTTTTAAATTTTTGTAAAGTGTTCACATTTTACCATTTATATTTATAAGGTGTGTTTAATTAAACGCATTTGTTGGTACAGGCTGTATGGGTAGGATAGTGTGTGTGCAGTATTTCTTTTTTAATAGTATATGATGGCACCATTAACCGGGGATTTGAACCTCTATATGCAGCCCGTCTGGGCGTAACATGTGATGCTTTAAGCACTGGTATTCGCAATAGGGGTAAAATGACCTCAAGGGGACCGGCAGTTATTATTATTATTATTATTAATATTATTATTATTGTCAATATTAACATTGTTATCATTATTATCATTATTATTATTATGTACAATGCCATTTAACATGTCATTGTATAAAAATAGGCGTTTCATCATATTATTCAGTTTCAGTTTCAGTTTTTGATTTACAGTAACATTGATTGATTCATCATTCTCAGTGTTTAAAAAGTGTTTCCAAAGCCTTCGGAAAGTTTATGGAAAAGATTGTTACCGATAAACGGCCAAAGTTATTATCCAATGTTATCCATTTGCAACAATTTCCTTTATTCACAAGTATTCACTGAAGATTTTGAACTTGATATCCGTTATATCTGCTTAGGTACCCTATTCTATTTCATTTTACTGGTATTTTATGATATGATATATTACAGTTTCCAACATTCTAAAAGGAAAGTGACAAGCTGAAAAGGTGACATATTATTATTATTATTATTATACCACATTTATATAGCACTCCTTTCATGCACATATACACGTTCAAAAGTGCTTTACAGAACAAGTTGCAAAAATACAAACAAATATGCATACAAAAATAATGCATTCCACATTAACAAAAATCGTATAGATTAAACAAGATAAACATACATACATATTCAGAAGCATTTAAGTGATCCAAGGATAAAATACTGTTCTACGCTGTTTTGTGAAGAAGATGAAGAAAAAGTATCAATGTATCGGTCATTTAACATAATATTGTTCAAAGAAGTGGGATTTGGCAGGCTTTTGAAAGCAGCTAGCGTGTCAGCTTCCCTGATGTTGACGGGAAGGGAGTTCCAAAGCTTTGGAGCAGGCAATGCAATAAAAGCTGCGATTGCCATACATCATGGATTTAGGTTTTGGCATAACCAGTGACTCTTGTGATCTTAGGTTTCTGACCGTTTTATACACCTCTATCATATCCCTAATATAGGCAGGGACTGATTGTGTAAAGCCCTAAAGATGTGTGTCAGAACCTTGTACTGCACCATGTATTCCACTGGCAACCAATGGCCTCCTTCAGAACCGGTATTATATGATTGTGACGGGGCGTCTTAGTGGTGACGCGAGCTGCCGTGTTCTGGACATGTTGCAACTTGTCAAGTGTGCTGTTTGGAATACCACTTAACAAGGCATTACAGTAGTCTAACCGTGAAGTAACCAGGCTGTTGATAAGGGTCTTTGTGGCATCACTGGTAAGATACCGTCTGATGTGACCTATTCTGCGTAGTTGTGCATATCCAGCCCGGCACACAGAGTTGACCTGTTGTTCCATATCCATACTGTTGTCAAATACTGCACCAAGATTCCTAACACATTTTGTGGATTTTATCATAGCGTCACCGACCTTCACAGAGACGTCATTACGCTTTGATGTGAATAGCATTACCTCTGTTTTATCAGTATTGAGCTTCAGCTTGATGCGATGCATCCACGAGACAATTTCAGCCAGACAGCTCTCAATGCGGCGCAAAGCCTCACTTCTAGCCACAGCCTGTATAGGCTTAAAGGATAGGTATATTTGAGAGTCATCGGAATAGAAAGGATGAAGTAGTCCGTGACGTCAGCATAAGGCACCCACGGGTTTAGTGTACATGATATAGTTCTTTGAACCAAGCACTGATCCCTGGGGCACACTGTATTTCATCAACATAGGCGACGACAACTCACCATCAACGCACACAGTTTGATAGCGGTCACTAAGATATGGTGACACCCATGCAAGTGCTTTGTCTGTGACTCCAAAATGATGTTCGAGTCGGTGTAACAGTGTTTAGTGGTCAATCGTGTCGAACGCTGCAGACAGATCAAGTAGCACGAGGACTGTTACAGAATTTTGGTCCTGAGATGTGAGGATGTCATTCTGCACCTTTATCAAAGCCGACTCATTTGAATGAAATAAAATGAAGCAGAAATGGTCCACTATTCTGTAGAAAATCTGTAGTAATGTACGAGAAATAGACATGCAAAGGGATGTTCTGGGCTTTTTATCCTTATATAACAGAGGTCAATATTCGGCCACTTCCGAATTGGAAAAAAGGTCATTTTGCTCAAATACGGCAGAGAAAATGCCCAAAATATTTTTATTTTATTTTTGTTGTAATTAAGCAATTGTATTCACGATATTAACGAGTAATGAGCTCATGTAGGATTAGGGAACAACCAAATTTCGTCCTATTAAGACCTCTTTTGCAAAAGGAAAGTAAAGCATTTCTCCATTGAAATGTTCTAACTCTAATGTATTCAAGACTTCTAATAGACAAATTTGCAAATCATAAAGTAGGAATCTGATATATCATGGGTCTGCAGTTTTCATGTATAATTTCTTGGATGCAGTATTATTTTAAAAGCAATTATTCGAATTAATCAGCAATTTTGTATTTCATTATATATTTTGCCATAAAGTGTACTAAGATACAGTAAAATACTGATCACTCTACGTCGGTTTGGAACCCGCAAAATGCTTGTGCTATTCAAGGATTTGAGCTCCTCAGATATAGAGAAAATACCAGGATAATATGTTTATTGTATTGTTACTTTAGTGTTCCCTTGTCAGTACAAAATAGTTCAAGACATGTTACTAATTGGTAAATAAAGTGGTAAAATTGCCTGCAAGTTGCAACAGATATACAATGGGCATTTTGTAAGTTTTCATTTCTGCCTGGTGCATGCATTAAAATTATTCTTCAGAGCTATGACACAAAATCCTAATTGTTGGGCGAAACATTATTTTTTTTTTTTTTTTTGTTCATTTTCTGTTTTGAATAGTGATAATATAGGGGGACAATTTTAAATCAATTATTGCATAAACAGTGATTGTAAATTAAGTGCTTGTTCGGGCAGTTGTAAAAGTAATAAATTATGCACATTAGTATGCACGTTAAACTTGCCTTATACGACCGAGGCTGGCATTGCATGTGGGGTCAATATCAACATGAGCATAGCTTAATTCATCTGCATGCTATGAAAATTCCGCTGTGGCGCGCTCATTGGTCTAAGGTATTGGTTTGTTGTACCTTTTCGATAGTAGAAAGTAGAGGCCAGCAGACATGTAGTGGTTCTAATCACGGTGCGGGCTTTAACTTATATAGAAACGGTTTTCGTAATAAAAGAGTCATTTTGATGCCACAAGGAGGTCACAAATGTTTCCCGCTGGGATCATCAGAAAGGTGGTTTCTGGTTTAAAACCAATTAGGATTGACATATAAGCGCCAGACTTGGTGTTTAGCTAACTTACACGAAGAACTAGCTTTTGATTGTATTTTGGGTCACTGTTACTGAGAACAGAAAATGATTTGCGCTCAGTAACACTAATTCGGACGAGATGTTGCAATGAAACGTTTTATGTGAGTAGCTTATGAGGACAGAAAGGTTGGGTGATTGTTTTTTGTAGCCAATAAAGTCAAGTTCACTGTTACTAAAACAGACAATGTTTGAAACATCTAGTTTTAGGAACTTACCACGCGTTTGTGTTAAGCTCACTTGAGCGCACAGTGCTCAAGGTGAGCTATTGTGATCCCCCTGTGTCCGGCGTCAGGCCTGCTTAATCCGTCGACAACAGTTTGATTGTTATCACTCTAGAGGGCATAACCTTGGCCGAAATCTGGGGTCAGAAACTAGGTCACTAGGTCAAATGATAGAAAAATCTTGTTAAAGCCCTAGGGGCTACATTTTCTACTTGGTTCTCATATTTCTTTGTCAAAATATTTGTCTTTATGAAACATAAAACAAGTTTAAAATTTGATTACCTGAGGTTAAGAAATATGTCACTATGTCAAATCATAATAAAAACACTGTTAACACTCCAGAGGCAAGATTTTTGACTGGATATTCATAAATCTACTACCCCTCTCAAGAACTATGTCACTAGGTTAAATCATTGCAAATTCTTGTATATTGATCTGCTTGATTTACATATAGCATAAAAATATATAAAAATCTAGGTCAACTTAGATACTAGGTTAATTGGGGTAAAATGTAGGTCAGATCAGCGATACAGGGGTTTTAGAGCCCTTTTGTATATAATATTGATTTATATTGCACAGAATTATTCATGTGTAAGTCCCTTTAGAATATGAATGTCAGAATTTTTATTTATCAATACATTTACGTATCTATTGCACTGTATTTTTTGCTCGCCGTTCCGAAAGTCATCAGAGCTATTTCGATACCACCGGCGACGGCTTCGTATGTAGACACATTATTTACGATTTTCAGCAAGCTCATATTTCAGTTCTTACTCATCGTATCATACATGCTTACCCAATGAAATACAATTGCATGACTTGAATAGGTTCCATAACTGTTGCTTTAATTTTGATGAACTTATACATCTTTGCCATGTTTTTCGAATTTTCTTTCAACTAGACTGGTTGTCAGCAAGTAAGCATCTCGGAAACTACACATCAAAACTGAACGTAATACACTTCTTCGCAGTGATAATACCAGCATAATGACATATGTTTTTTAAATCTTGCTATCATTTCTGTGGCTGTTTTTGTACTTAGCCACTTCTGTTATATAAATCAAATTTCAAGCTCCTGTTTCTTCCTTGGAAATCCTCCTCAAACGCATACACACATCCAACTTACCTAAAAGAATTGTTTTCCTTAGTTTCTTGCTGTTGTCTATTAGTACCCCGTCATCTGCCTCAGCCCGCATTATTCCCATTCACATTATCTCCCTCTCCCCCCTCTCCCCCAAAACACACTATGTTTTAACTTTCTAGGTACTGTCAACTTCACCCCTTTCCAACCTCCAAACCCTTCAGTGTTTTCTTCAGTTTCTTGATGTCTTTCAAAACCAAGTTGACCGCCCGCCTCCCCACCATCATACCCCGCCACAGCTTCCCAACAAAATAGTGTAAGCTCACCTAAGCACGAGGTGCTCGGGGCTGCATTATTGTGATTACTAACTGTCCGGCGTCCGTCTATCCGATTGGCTGTCATCTAAGGAGCCTTGATGTGTTAAAGCAAAATGTAAATCAGGAAGTGTTTGTTTCGATGATAAAAAGAAAACTTTCTTCACATGTTCTCCTTCAACTTGAAATTATGAAGGGGAAAGAAAAAAAGTGGTCTGTTTCTATTCTTCGGGATATGTTGTGTCAATACATTACAGCTAAGGAAGCTGCTGAAAAGTCAGACGGATTTGTACGTAAACAAATGGACAAAAGCAATCATTTTCATTCGCAAACACAAAATTACAGTTCAAGAGGAGCTGGAAATAACAACTCTAGAGGCGCAGCAGCCGGAGCTTTGGTTGCAAGTGACAATCAAAATACTCCTAAAAAGGAATCAAAGTTAGTGTGCAGATATTGTGGGAAAGATCATTGGAATGATGAATGTAAAAAATACAGAACAACAGATGAAAGAAAAAGACGAATCAAGTGAAGTTGTTACATCTGTCTAAAAGAGGGACATATGTCAAACGATTGTAAATCTTCAAAGTCATGTGTCTATTGTGGTCAAGTGAATGTTCATCATAGAAGTTTATGTGAAAAGAAATTCAAGACAAGTGATTCACGGGAAGCTGTGCATTTGTCAGGTGAAACAGAAAGTGCTACAAATCTAAGTGGAAATTGTGAAAATGAAGTCGAACTTTTATCATGCAATAAAAGTGTAGTGATGCAGACTGCCACAACTAAAGTTATCGCCCCTGAAGGTGAGAAGTTTGAAAATATGAGGGTCAAACTAGATTCTGGGTTTCATAGAACATATGTTACTGAAGATCTAGCACGACGGTTAGGGTTAAAAGAAGAAGAAGAATATGAAATACAGTTGGTAACGTTCGGAAGTAAACACACGAAGATTATTAAAACAAGATCTACCAGATTTGAAATAAAATCAAAAGACGGGAAGTACATGACCCTTTCTGCCAATATTATACCAAGCATAACAGGAACGATACATCGGCACCAAGTTAAGTTCCATTCTCCGAACAAGTTCCATGAACTTACTCGAAACTTAAGTCTAGCTGACACTATTCCAACACAAAACGTAACAATCAAAATCGATTTGCTCATTGGAAACGACCGACTTCTACCTAGACATAATTCGATCGGAAAAGATTGAAGTGCAACTAGGATTATAGTTGTTATCTTCGTGTTTACGTTGGATCTTAACGGGTAAAACACAGTCGAAAGAGCAAACAAAAATGAATGACATCAACATGTTAATTCTCACGTATGGAAATAATGTGACGGAGACAAGTGTATTTGCGAGTGTTGATGCTGCTCTTCAAACAAAGCCGAATATAGAAAACTTTTAGAATATGGAGGTAATTGGTATTACAGACAATGCTGATAAATCAGGTGATGAGATTACGATGTCACATTTTCAGAAAACAGTGAAATGCTCCGATGATGGAAGATATGAAGTGACATGGACTTGGAAAGATGAATTTCCAGAGTTGCCGGAAAATAAAGGATTAGCACTTGGAAGACTTCGGTCACTTTCTGGGAAACTACAGAGACAACCTGAACTACTAGAAAAGTATGATAGTGTCATTCAAGACCAATTGGACAAAGGGATAATTGAAAAGGTTGAAAGGTCGCAATGTGATGGAATGAAACATTATATTCCTCATCATGTTGTTATAAAACCTGAAAAGTCTACTACCAAGTTACGAATAGTATATGATGCGTCAGCAAAAACAAGGAAAGAACATAAAAGTCTCAATAAGTGTTTGTACAGGGGACCAGTATTACTTCGAGATCTGTGTGTGATTTAGACTTAACAAAATTGGAATGGTATCTGACATTGAAAAGGCGTTCTTGCAAGTGAAACTCCAAACACAAGAAAGAGACGTTACTAGATTTCTTTGGTTTAAGACCTGTGACAATCCAGTGGTAGACGAGAAGAATATTCAGGAGTACCGATTCTGTCGCGTGCCTTTCGGTATTATATCAAGTCCGTTTCTACTAGGAGCCACAATAGAACACCACCTAGATTTATATAGTTCACCACTTGCTGAACAGTTGAAAGAGGATATCTATATGGACAATGTCATCACTGGAACCGAAACGGTGAAAGAGGCAATAGATCTTAACAGAAATGCAAAGTCTATGTTCAGTAGAGCTAAGATGAATTTGCGTCAGTGGATAACCAACAATGAAGATGTAAATAATGAAATTCCTGAGGACGACAAAGATAAAGATAAAAGTGTAAAAGTTCTTGGACACAACTGGAGCAATAATAATGACACACTTAATGTGTGTAAGAATAAGATGCTCAATAAAGAATTAGAGTTGACAAAACGAAATGTGCTGAAACAAATAGCGTCAGTTTTTGACCCTTTAGGGATATTTTCTCCGGTAACTATGAGAGGAAAGATTCTCATTCAAAGGGCATGGAGCAAGAACTTGGATTGGGCGATCTTTTATACGAAGAAGATTCGAAGGAATGTCAGGAAGTTAAAAGTGATTTGAAAAATATTGAAAGTATTACATTTCACAGACGAATCACACAGTTGGACGGAGATAAAGATGTGAGATATTCCTTAGTGTGCTTTAGTGATGCGTCTAAAAAAGCATATGCATCAGTTGTGTATGTAGTGAAAGAGGTGAAAGATGACATAAAAACTGACTTAGTGTTTGCAAAATATAGACTCGCTCCAGTTAAAGAAATTTCGATACCAAGGCTAGAATTGATGGCAGTTCTAATAGGCGTGAGAAGTGTAAAATTTGTGAAAGATCAAATGAGATTACAGTTCAAGAATATATATGTGATGACAGATTCTATGTGTGTGATTCAGTGGATTTCAAGTGAAAAGAAAATGTTGGTGAAACAATACTTTTGTGTGATGAAAACATTGAATGTGAAATTGATACTCCGTTTGGAATACATAGTGAAAACTTTTCATCAGCGTCTCGCCTTCTCAGAGTAACCGCATGGTGTCTAAGATTCGTAAGCAAAACAAAAGGTATATCAAAGGAGCAGAGTTGTCTTACAAGAAAAGAATTAGATAATGCTGAAACATTGTGGGTGAAACATGTTCAACGAAGACATTTCGGAGATGTGTATACTTCGATCTCAGAAAATAAACCAAACACACTCGCTAGACAACTAGGCTTGTATGTAGATAAAGATGGCCTATTCAGATGTTTCGGAAGACTAGAAAATTCAAATATGTGTGAGGCTGCTAAGTTTCCAATACTGTTACCACAAAAAGAGATGCTTACATATTTACTGATAGAAAGAGTGCATTCAAAGATACTCCATAGTGGAATTTCTTAGACATTGGGTGAAATCAGAATGAAGTATTGGATTCCCCATGTACGAGCCACGGTACGCTCTCGACTGAAGCTGTGTAAGGTGTGTAAACGAGTTGAAGGAGGACCTTACAAATTACCAAATATTGCTCCGTTTCCAGAATCACGTGTGACGTCTTCTACGCCTTTTTCAAAGGTTGGAGTTGATTATATGGGACCTTTGTTTATAAAGAAGAGTAACGGGTCATCGAGTAAAGTTGGATATGTCTCTTCACATGTTTAGCCACGCGAGCTATTCATTTGGAAATGGTGCAAGATATGTCAGCTCGATCATTAATTCACTGTCTCAGAAGATTTATTGTTACGCGAGGAATTCCATCAGAAATTATAAGCGACAATGCAAAACACTTTAAGCTTTCAGATGAAACAATCCGTCTAATATGGAAAGACACGATAAAAAGTTGTGATGTTCAAAATTACGTTTCAAATGAAGGCATCAGATGGTCGTTCATAGTTGAGTTGGCTACATGGATGGGAGGCTTCTATGAGCGATTGGTAGGAATAGTGAAGCGATCATTACGAAAGGCTATTGGAAAAAAGATCCTGACCATGGATCAAATGTTGAAGTTTTAAAAGAAGTGGAATCTGTGGTAAATAAAAGACCGCTTGTATATGTTGGAGATGATTTGAATTCTTCAATTGTCATTACCCCAGGACACTTTCTGTGTTTAAATCCTTAAACAGGCATCCCTGAACTTCCATATGATGATGACCATGATCGAGAATATAAGCTAAGAGAAAGTACAGCCGAAAGATTACTTCACATTTGGAAAAAAGGTGAATAACTTCTTAACTGTTTCTGGAAAATATAGAGCAGCGAATACTTGCTGAAGAGAAAGATCACAAAATCGCATAAAGTGTAATAGAGTACAGGCAAGTGAGATACCAAGCATCTGTGATGTCGTTCTCATTAAGGAAGACCTTCCTCGCGGGCAGTGGAAATTAGGAAAACTCTCTCACTTACGAGTCAGCAGAGACGGTAATATTCGCTCTGCTCAAGTAACGATGGCTTCAGGAAAGGTTCTCAATAGACCGTTGAACTTACTCTACCCAATTGAAGTGTCAAATTCATAAAATCATAGAAGTGAGATCTGTGATAAAGTGTTGGATAAACGCGAAAACTCTGACTTAAGGCCTATAAGGAAAGCTGCCCTTAAAGCCGAAGAATTAGTGAAAAAGACGTTATAAATATCCGACTTTTTTTTCGCCGGGAGAGTCGCAGTTACTAAAGCTTTGTGCGAAATTACAGGATTTTTCATTTGTAAAATTTTTATACAGGCAGTTAAATGTGAATAATGGGGAGATAAAATACAAACTAAAACCTATAAAAGAGTAAATTATATTGCGCAGAATTATATTGCGCAAAATTGTATTGCGCAGAATAAATACAAAGTTTCATTTTTCTAGATTACATAATAAATACTTGTAAATAGTTTAATGAAAAATAATATCAGCCTTATTTATGTATTTTTAAAGGATAGTAACATATAATTAAAGAAATTAACTTGTGATTTGCTCTTATTAGCTTGCTATTATCGGATTAATGAATTTGCCATGAAAAGTACGTGCAACGGAGCAGTGTTGTGGAAATATATTCGTGCAACGGAGTAGTTGTATAAACAGTGAAACCACGTGTTATGTGCACGCTTTTTTTTTCAGTTAAAAATTGATATTTTGTAAAAAGGACGTAAAATTACTGTGCCGAAATCATTTAAATTGATTAAAAATCTTACACATCTGTGATCACTGTAGGAGGGAATATACATACAAGAAGAACTTGACACGACATATTAAAGAAAAACACAGTGATATGAAGTATTTTCCTTGAGTAATTGAGGAATGTGACAAAGAATTCGTTAGACGTGGATATCTAAGAGTTCACCTCTTGAAAATTCACAAATTGGAAGAAAATGCAGTCCGAAAATTGATGAGCAGCGGAAATACTTATAATAATTCATCACCAGCAGAAAACAGCAATGACGTCAGGAAATACTATCCAGAGGTTGAAGACATTAGCAACGAGGAGATGCCGGAACTGACGTTAACTGATGTAGAGGATGTTTTAGATGATTCTTCGGTGAAGGATTATAGACAGAATATGGATAAAAAGGATTTTGAAAGTAATATTGATTCATTGGAAAATAATAATAATTTGAACTCGGGAAATTCAGTCAATGGTTCTACTGAAAAGGACGTTGATAGTGTTTCTGTGGGAAATTCAGGTGAAAACAATGAAGAAGACGGTGACTTTGTGTACAGTGATGAGAGTGAGATTGAGTTCTTAGATGATGTTATTGGAAGTGAACCTGAGGACATTGATGTAGAGGATATCTTTGATGAAGAAAATGATGATGATGATGAGAGTGCTGTTGATTACGAGTTTGCTGCTGATGATGACTTGTATGATTACTTTTATAATCAAGAGCCAGAGGAGATATCCAGTTCAGTAGAAAAAGGAACTTTAAGAACAGAGGTGGAGGTATGGACGAGAACGGGATATCACTATGTGACTTACAGAGATGGGGAGCCAGAATTCAGTACAACAAGATATGAAGATGACTTTCACAAGTATACAATGAAAACACATATTAAGTGAAAAAATAGACTTTCAAACAGTGGGAAATATTATATTTTTTTGTTTTAACCAAAGACATTGGATTCATGTTAAATGTTACAGTTTGCTAAAAGTTGATAAATTTTCTCCCTTTGGGAGTGTCACAGATTTGCAAATTATTTTTGTTGGTGTGTTTATAGACACTATGTGTTATGTTTAAGTATACTCCGTCCTTATCTCCGTTGTATCTTTTGTCTGAATTCGTTGTGTAAGTCCGTGTATTATTTTTGAGTAAGCAATTTTCATGCAGAAATTGTTTTTCACGATATTCTTGATTTTATTGTTTTTTGAATGTCATGTGATTTTTAAGCGGGAAAATATTATATAGATATCCTAATTACGAGTGTATGAGGCAATTGCTGTTCATTTAGAATTTGGAATATTTGGAATTTATTAAAAGTCATTGAAAGATATGTGTGTTTCTTATCTCAATAAAAACCAGAAAACAAGCAGTTGTCATAAAATTACCAATGTGGCATGAAGAAAAAATAACTTCGCCACAATTGTCAGAGTCTGTTGACCCTTTACAATGATTGTACAAATAATACTGTTTTATCATACATTAATAATATTTTCCCTCCATACTTATTTTCCAAAACTGTCGAATCAAGCAGTGTATCTCAGGTGAGTGACCTAGGGCCATCATGATCAACTTGTTTAATTTCTTGTGTTCTTGATATTGTGTCTAAGTATCCTGCCCCCTCAGACACCCCCTTACGTTTCTATATATTTTTATTTTAACTTTTATATTGTATTTCTCAGTATTTTTTTAACCGCACCCACCCGTATAAATATTCCATAACCACATCCTTTCTGCTGACAACGCTTTCTTTTTTCGTTGTTTTTTATAAACTTTTTCAAACATTCCCATTATAGGGACATGCAAGTTTATCAAAATAAAATTCATAAATATCATCTTCATATAAGTTATACAGTTTCAAAACATAAAATCCTTCTTGTATATATTTCATGTATATGATGAGACGGTTCAGCTGTGAAAAAGACAAAAACG
This sequence comes from Mercenaria mercenaria, assembly GCF_021730395.1. Classification (NCBI taxonomy): domain Eukaryota; kingdom Metazoa; phylum Mollusca; class Bivalvia; order Venerida; family Veneridae; genus Mercenaria; species Mercenaria mercenaria. The sequence goes on from NW_026461762.1 coordinate 26,663, forward strand.
AATGGATCAGCAGTGCCACGGACGAAGATTAACGGCTCTGCAATGCCAAAGGCGAGACTTAACGGCTCAGCACTGTAACAGACGAGACTCACCGGCTCTACAGTGCCACAGACGATACTCAACGGCTCTGCAGCGCCACGGACGAGACTCAACGGCTCAGCAGTGCCTCAGATGAGACTCAACGGCTCAGCAGTGCCACATACGAGACTAAACGGCTAAGCAGTACCACAGACGAGGCCCAACGACTCAGCAGCGCAAAAGACGAGACTCAACGGCGGCTCAGCAGTGTCATGGACGAGACTGAACGGCTCTGCAGTGTCACAGACGAGACTGAACAGCTTTGCAATGCCACGAACGGCACTCAACGGCTCTGCAGTGCCACAGACGAGACTTATCGGCGTTGCAGTGCCACAGACGAGACTCAACAATATTAAACGGTTCAGCAGTGCTACAGATGAGAATCTTGTGATGAAGAATTCACCCATGTTCCTGATACCGTAAGTGATCAGCCAAATAAAATTGTGAATTCGGGAAAACCTCATACTGTAGAAGAAACAAGTGATTATGAAAATGAAACGAGTAATGTTAGTGACCATGTTCTTGATACTGTAAGGGATCCATCTCATGAAAAGAAGAAAATCCGATATTGCTGAAGAAACAAGTGATCCTGACAATGAAACAACAACTATTTGTGACCATGTTTCTGATACTGAAAGGGATCTTATAAATTGGAGAACAGAGATAAATCACATTATGCCGAAGAAACAAGTAATTCTGAATTGTAAGGGGCTATGTTTTGATGCTGAAAGATATTTACCAAATAAATTGTTGAACAGAGATTGATGACATACTGTTGACGAAAAAAGTGATTCTGAAAATGAAATAAGTATTGTTGGTGACCATGAAGGGTTTAAAACTATGGGGTTTTCAGTATGTACTTTCTATTGTAATTTTCTTTTTCAGCTGGCATGTATCAAGACATAATGTTTTGAAGAATTATTTCCTAGTTCAATTTTAACTGTTCAAGTATTCAAGCAATAAATTCTGGACTCTTTAGTCATTTTGCAGTGTTAGTTTGAAAATGATTAGATAATTGCAATATTGAAGTGTCTTTCGTTTTATTCACCTTGCTGTGTCAGTGATTTCCTCGACATTTTTCTGTTGACATGTTGCAAATTGTGCATAAGTCTTAAAGGGACAAACCTACACATTTTTGGCTAAAAATGATACCCCTCAAAAATCCATTAAAAGTTAGTACTCTGTTTGCAAGATATTTTGATACATAATCTAAAATATTGTGTAGAAGGTAGTTAATTATTGCAATGCTGTCATTAGTATGATGCTCTGACTCCATTTTGGTAATTTGTGGGAAATTGACTTTGAAAATTTGGTCTCTTATTTTCTGTGATAAAAATGGAAATACTATCTTGATTTTTTGCCTGGACATTGCTTTGGTAACAACTTCAGGTCCCCCATTTTCATGATATCTACCGGTATCTCGATTTTTTGGAAAATTAAACTTTTTATTCTAGCATTTCAAACGTTCAGTATTATATTGCTTTTGAATGTAGGACATTTTAAGGTAACAAATGATAGCTATGTTTTTTCAGTATTATGATGCAATAGGACTTAGCACTATGTAAGGGAGAAAACTAAGTGGATAATGTTACAGTATTTTTCAAGAATATTGCAAAAGATTGTCACGTGATCTCCACTGAAATGCAATATTTCTTTCTATAACACTGCTCTATCTCCACTATGATTTAACATTTCTTAGAATGACATTGGTCTATGCCCATGTAATAATGGACATAATACATTGTAATACTAAGTTCAGCTTCAGTTTTAGAAAACAAAAAAGGAATTCCATGCTATTATGTCAAGTAGAACTGCCAGATCAATGAATGGAATAGAGCTGGAGATAGGACTTGAAATCCCGAATCCAACGGTATATCATACTCAATTTTCATAAAAATGGCGTTAGAGCATCGTAATAATGACACGACGATATATACATTCTGTGCCAAACATAGTGGAAATAAATATGTTAAAACATTTCACCAAACCTGTGGATGAGTACCTTTAAACAGCATTTTCATTTTAGTGCTGTTGACCTAAACATATACTGTCAAATGCCTCTGTTAATTAGCTTTAAATAAATTTTGAAGAAATTGTTGAAATTTATGTTATTTGAATATTTTTAAAAGTGAAGGCGTGTTAAATAAGCATTTTTTAAAAAAGAATGCATGTTGCATACTTGTGACATACTTTAACAGGCTTGGAGAAATTACTGTCATGTTGATTTTTTGTCATATTTATTTGTCACTCAAAATTAATTAACATTCTACTGAAATATGTTCTTGAAATGCGAAAAGGATTTTACATGTAGTTAAATTTTATTGTATTGTAGTACACAGACATTAAACCTCTGTTCAGCAACGTTAATCCATCAAAACAAGGTCAAGTACTACTTGTTCTAATGTGCCACTGCCCATACTCATGTTGAATATTTGTCACTTAAACAATTTGGTAGTATGTCCAAGCCTTGTCAAGTACTATTTTGTGTATTATATTATTTTCCACATCAAGGTTAAATAGTTATCGCTAAAACAGTTGGGTAGTCTGTCCTAGACTTTGTCTTAATGTGTTATGTCACTGTCCATATCCAAGCTGAATACTTGACAAGTACTACTTGGTGTATTTTGTCACTTACCGTACCCGTATCAAATAATTTCACAAAACAATTAAGTAGTCTGTGCATGACTTTGTCGAGTATGATTTAATGTATAGGTCTCTGTCTGTACTATTGCTGAATACTTGCCACTAAAACAGTTTGGTAATCTGTGCAAAACTTTGTCAAGTACAACTTAGTGTATTATGTCACTGTCAATACCCATGTTGAAAACTTGTAACTTAAACAACTGGGTCACATGTCCGGGACTTTGTCAAGGACTATATACTGTAGTAGGTCACTACCCACCCGTTGAATAGTTGGCACTAAAACAATTGGGCAGTCTGTCCAAAACTTTGTCAAGACTTCAGTGTACTTTTATCTATTGGGTCAATTTCTATTTCTGTACGGAATACTTGTCATTTAACAGTAAGATAGTCTGTCCAGGGCATTTGCAAGTACTACCAGGACATTGTCAAGCGAATCTGTTCATTTTTGTTTAGTATATTATTATATTTACCATTGAACAGGACATCTAGTAGGTATTCTTTTTAGTTGGTTTCAAAACCTGAACGGGAATTTGGACATCCACCCAGCAACGTTTTGCACAAGTAACCAATCTGTAACCACTTGCAAGCTCAAGTTTGTGTATCCAGATAGTTTGATCCTGTACACAACAGTGTGGCCAAACAAATTTTAACATAAATGTAACCAGCATGTGCCTGTTTGTTGGCCAGACCGTCCGTCTGAATTTGTTTCATGCATGTCTTAACAAGTATTTGACATAGAGTCGCCAAACTACACTGTTTTGTTATTCAGCATTGGAAGAGTGCACCTGATGTTTTAATTGTGATTTCAGATTGCCACACCAGCGGTATGGATCTTGACTTAGTCAAATTTCAGAAAAAAAGAGTATAAAAAGGGCAGTTTGTGTCGTATGTATCTCAACCCCCCCCCCCCCCCCCCCGCCCGTGATTATGAAACAAAACAGAAATATCATTTAACATGTAAAGTTGTGCATCTCGGGTTTTATTAGAGATTTCATTCATTCACACAAGCGTTAGGCCCTTAATTTAATAAATACATGCATAAAATTGAATAAAAGTTTGTGTCGCAAACATCTGAAAACGTTTTAATGTAAAACGACTTCTTCTCATAAACCGCTTGATGGATCTTCATCATATTTGGTCTGTAGCATTCCTCTCCCAAGTCCTCTCCCAGTTGAGTTCCAATGGGGGCACTTGGCCCCTTTTAGGGGCCGCTAGAGCTAAAAATAGAAATACATTTAAACGACTTCTTAACATGAACCGCTTGATTCATCTTCATCAAACTTAGTCTTTAACATCATTATATGGTTTTCTATCAAGTTTGTTCAAATAGGGGCACTTGGCCCCTTTTGGGGGTCGCTAGAGCTAAACATAGAAATACCTTTAAACGAGTGTTTCTCATGAACCGCTTGATGGATCTTCATCAAACTTTGTCTTTAGCATTGTTATATGGTTCTTTCCCAAGTTTGTTCAAGTGGGATCACTTAGACCCTTTTAGGGGCCGCTGGAGCTAAAAACAGAAAAAAAAAAAAAAAAAAATTTTAAACGACTTCTTATCATGAACCGTTTAATGGACCTTCATCAATATTGGTCTGTAGCATAACTATAAGGTCCTGTCACAAATTTGTTCAAATGTGTTGAAATACATTTAAACGACTTCTTATCATGAACCACTTGATGGATCTTCATTAAATTTGGTCTGTAGCATCATTATATGTTCTTCTCCTAAACTTGTTCAAAAGGTGGCATTTGGCCGCTAGAGCTAAAAATAGAAATACCTTTAAACGACTTCTTTTCATGAACCGTTTGATGGATTTTCATCAAACTTGGTCTGTAGCATTATTATACGGTTCTTTCTCAAATTTGTTCAAATGGAGGCACTTGGCCCCTTTTAGAGGCCACTAGAGCTAAAAATAGAAATACTTTTAAAACTCTTTGTTTAATTTAAATTTTCAACAATTTTTTATTACTTTAATACTTTGTCACAAGCAAGATCTAATTTGGTCAAAGTCGGCCTCAGGTGAGCGACTTGAGCCTGTTTTGATGTCACTGTGCAAGACCAGAGTTATGGCCCTTGACTTACTTAAAATATACATACGGGCATAAAAGTTAGTGTCAAATGTATACTAAAATGTACATGACGTAGAGTCATACAACATTATAATATTGTTATATAGAATGTGAAATTGTGCGACTGGTGTTTTGTTTAGTATTTCACTTAGCCATACAAGAGTAATTTCCTTGACTGTCTCTAGTGCCTTGACTGAATTTTTTCGCTTAATCAATACACCCGCTTTAAAAGCTTTGGGTATTATTTAATTACCTCGTGAATATGGTGCCTGCTTTTGAATTTTGTCTCTTGGCAGTTTCTGTGATATGCAGGCTCCATATACTTACATCCTCTCAGGTTAGTTCTGCCCATTGCTTTCTCGTTTAGAGAAAATCCACTATTGTGTCCGGGGTCTATATGCCGCGTTTCATGGAATACACCCTGAGCATAATAGAAGTTTCCATGTGCATGTGCATACGAATATCTTTAAATTCTATCTAAGTACTTATATCATATGTAAATGTTGAGTTCTGCTCAACCCGGGGCTGGGGGGCGTAAAATGTAGCTTGCAGTTCCACTATGAGATTCAATCAAACCGAGCCTGCCACATTATCGCTTATGTCGTGTTTGGCGATCTGTAGTTTTTTTATTAAAGTGAAAAATAAGCTTTATGTGCTTAGTAGTTGTGTCTCATAGTTCTTCAATGTAACCACGTACAGTAACAGGAGTTGGAGGCACTAATGTGTTACAGACACACATCTAGTGACAATCTGGGACATATTTGTATTGTGTCACTTGGGTAAAAATATGTTATGTCAAATCATTGAAAAACTTAATATATCATAGAGGCCACATTTTCAATATGATCATAGTAAATTTTTGTCAGAATAATTGTCTGTATGAATTTTAGGTTAGGTAAACAAAGTTGATACCTAATATAAAAAAAATACTGCACTAGGTCAAATCATTAAATAATTTACCTGATATACATAAAACAGCATGAAAATGTTTGTCTCTAGAAATCCTGGCTTAATTAGATACGAGGTTATCTTAGGTATTATCAAAGTATTCATCACAGTAAGTTACGGGCATCCTTGCGTGTTCCTTTCATGGTGCCAGTTTCACTTGCTAGCTATCAAAATAGATAAAAGTTTTAAATCGTTCTTCTGAGGGACGCTTATGTTTTGCTTGACTGCATTTAGAGGTAATAATAGAATATTCGATCATGGCCAGGTTTCATAAGTAGTGTATAAAATACCGATTTTGAATCAATTTAACCTCGCCTGACCCCATATCCCTATTCTAGTGGACTTTAACCTTACCCTAAAATTAAAATACTAACTTGATGCCCTTGGTACCCTGAAAATCTTTTAAATCTTTAATTAAACCAAACGAAAACCTCCAGTTTAACCAAAAAGAAAACATTCAGTCCCCGGTCCGAACCAACTAATGCCGGACAATTTAAAACCCACAGGTTTTATCAAAGATACAAGCTGAAATAAAATTGACTTAAATATCAATACAGTACACCGTAGCGTATTTACCTTCTGATTGACAGTGCATATCAAGATAAAGATTAGGTTTTCAGTGTAACCGGAGAACAAATACTACGCTATAGCAAATACAATTCTATTGTGTATTGAGAACTTGTCCTACTTGTAAAACACATACTTGTCCTTAATGTACCTGTTGTGTCATAGGTAAATACCTAGCGCATTTTCTGAAAATGATAATGTGGGAAACCACAAATTCAACCAATCAAAAAACCTGCCATTTTTCTGCCAACTTGGCAGACACTGCCACATTGCTGCCACTTGGCAGACTTTTGGCAAAATTTGGCAGATTATTTTTATTAATAAAATGTAAGGTATTTGATTTTATTTTCAATTAGTAAGTATATTATTAGGGTACACATAGTAATAAAAACTAGGGATTAACTTAAAAGTTTGTTTATGAATTCATGTTCATCCGATACAGGTTCATCCAATATGTAGAATCTAATGTAACTATTCCTCATAAGTGAAAATGTTACTTTTGTAGATGTTGAATCGTCATAAGGATGAATGTCAAACATTGTCCCTTGTGTTAAATAAATTTTAATTTTTTTCTTATACATAGATATTAACTGATCAGTGTCAAAGTCCTCAGCTGCCTCAGCTGCTATATTTACATTATTAAATATACTAAGAAATGGATCATCATTATCATTCCGCCACCTAAATATAAAATGTGATATTGGGCTTTTAGTCGGTTTATACGGTTCACCTATAGGGCTCGAAGCCGTTAATTAAATTTTAATATCTATTATATAAATTCCGGTTTTTTCGACTATAAACACACCCCTCAAAAGCACATCTAGTACATCTATTTTATATTTTTGGTCTATGTGTATAAAATTTTTATAATCTACGATAATTCCAGATCCTAATTCAAATACATTTAAATAGTTCAAACCGGCCATATTTTCATATGTTGAATATATCCAGGCACCATAACGGTCAAAATACTTTTTCATTTGTATGTATTCATAAAGAATGTTATTATAGTATTCAAAGAGAAACACTTCACGTCCCACTTCCTCTAGCCTTTTTCTATTTTCCTGTCTTTCTTTTTAAGTTTAAGAATTATTTCAGCTAAATCATCAAGTCGTTTTGTTGTAGCAACTTCAGAAGCAGACAAATTGTCAACTATATTCTTTGTTCTAGCTAATTGTGTTTCTTGTTTTAAGAAAACATTTTTTACTTTTTTAATTTCTTCAGCATTAGTGGTAATTTCTTCGACATTAGTGGTTATTGCTTTAGTATTAGCAGTAATTACTTGGGTATTAGCAGTGATTGATTCTCCTTGTTTAACTGATATTTTAACTGCAGAGTTAAGATCATTTATTATTTTTTTAATTTGATCATTAAATTCATTAATATCCTTTTGTAATAAACCTGTAAGTTTACTTAAGTCTGCGTACTTTATGTTGTGACGTGCATCAACATTATTAATCATATCTACAAGTTGTTTCTTCAAATTTTCTAGCTGATTATTAATTATGTTAATTGCTTCAGTATTAGCAGTAATTGATTCTCCTTGTTTAACTGATTTTTCAACTACAAAGTCCAGTTCATTTTTATGTTCTTCAACTTTAGCATTAAGCTGCGTCATATCTTCTTGTAATTTTTTTGTAATATTACTTAAGTCTGCGTACTTTAAATTGTGACGTGTATCAACAGTACTAATCAAAATTCGAATTTGTTTTTTAAAGTCATCTATTTTAGAATTGAGCTCTTCTTTAAGGTTATCTAATGCTGTGTCATGATCATCACCTCTTTGTGAAGCTGCCTTTTCCAATTCAGATTTATATTCTGCAAGTTTATTTGAAATTAATTCTAATAAATCTTTATGCTTTTTTTCAGTTTCAGTATTTAGTTTATTTATTTCTGTTCTGATTTCTAACTGATATATATTTTGTAACTTTTTCTCAGCTTCAATAATCTTGTCTTTTAGTTCTTCATGTTTAATTATACTATCTTTTAATTCTTGAACTGGATTGTATAACTTTTCAAAATTGGTCCTAAATACTTTTTTTATGTTTTCATCTGTCAAATCAGATTTCTCTTCAAGTTCTTTAATAGAATCAACCATAGCTTTCATTTCTTTTTCAATTTTCTCTTGTAATTCAACTATGAATAATGAATTCTTTTTAAAATCTTTTGTTAATTCTTCAATATTCTTTACTTCTGCTTCTAGTGTTTGTTTTATACTTTTAACATCTTCAGGATTATAGTTATCTATTACACTTTGAACTTTTTTAAACACAAACCGTCTTGAAACTGCATCGTTGGGTTTATTTGGATCTCCTAGGTTGGTTATTTCATTACCTCCCATATCTAATGCTCTGTTCATTGTGTTATCAAGTTCCTTATTTCTATGAAGATACGATTCCGTTTCCTTTTTAAGCTTTCTGAATTGCTTTTTAGTAGCATAATCACTTAAATCAATATCAAATTTAACTTTACTTATACTTTCAGGTTCACGTAATTGTTCTATATTATTAAAAACTCCCATTATATATTACCAGTAAAGTTTTTTCTAAAAATCTTCCTTGGTTTGTCAATATATAAGAAATCATATTTTTGATTTATTGCATTAGCAAAAGAGTTATGGTTAATATTTTGTTCATTACAAATCATATCATTTTCTCGTGTACCTGGACTTTCAAATAAAATATAATGTGAACAGTTAATTCGAATCTTTTGGTGTTTTATAGTAAGACTGACTTAAATAAATAACACAACAGTTTTTGTGACGTCCTTGAATAAAGTATTTTGTTATTTCATTTTGAACTTTTTTATCTTCACATACAAAATCATCAAATATTACTACTTTTTGTTTTTCTAATTCAAAAATCTCACAAGGTTCAATTTGGTTGGGATCAGCTGAATATTCAAGTATTTCGTTTGGATCTACTTTAATTTTTTTTGCAATTTGACTTAAGTGGTTAATTAAATCCTGATATTTAGATTGTTCTAGGTTTTTAGCATACAAGTATAATTTATCATAATATATAAGAGGTTTTCGAAGTATATGCATTAATGTATTTGTTTTTCCAGATCCAGAAGATCCACATATTAACATTCCAAAACATGAATCTGGCATAAAAGGATAATGTTGTTTAAACTTATTAGATTTATCACTTTTTGTATCATAATTTGGAATTTCCATTTATATATAATAATACATTATCTTACATTATATTACATTATTTTACATTATTTTACATTATTATATAAATGCAATCAAAACTTAATGAAATAAGAATAAGAAAAAACTTAGCCGGGCAAAAGATGAGAGCTCTTAAAAAAGAAATAATGAGAGAAAAAATTAAGAAAGCTACAAATCGGGATATGTACACTGAAATTTATAAACCAATTACTGAAGGAATAGAAAGTCAAAAAGAACAATTATCAAGTCAGTTAAAAGCATTACCTGGAATAAAACAACAATTAGCGTTACTAGGTGATGAAATGAAAGACATACAAACATACTAGGGTTTACCACAGCTATTCCAAGAACCGCAACCAATTACAGGGTCTCCTGGAAAAGTTGAAAAATCTAAAAGACAACAAGAATATATACCAGTAGATTGGGGGGATGAACCTGTCGGATGGGTTCCTCAAGATGAACTTAAAAGATTAGAAGATTATGGAAGAGAAAAGATGGAATAACTGAAACAACTGATGATACAACTGAAGAATTTGAGGCAATATAAATATCGATAAAGATGTATTATCAGATTGGAACTTACCTGTATTATCAGAGTTAGCAATAAACAAAGATAAAGATGATTGGATAAAAACAAGAAAAGGGGTTACCGAAAAATTAAAGAAATGTACTCGTAGAATAAATGAACACAGTAAAAAAAAACCAAGATGAAATAGTTGAATTTACAAATGCAGAACCTATGGCTGCAAGTGAGTATGTTTCGGAGTTAGAATTAGACAGAAAAAATCTTAAAAGATATGGTGAACGCTTATCAAAAATGATTAATGACTCAGAGTTATTTGGAAAAGGAATAAGATATCATAACTCATATAAAGTTTCACCAAATGGACAATATGGAAATTTAATTATTAACTTAAATAAACTTTATGGTCAAAACAAATTAATTGCTAAGGATAGAATAACTGGAAAAGAAGTCATTAACACTAAAGTAGATAATGATTTGATTGATTTGATTAATAAAAGATATAACAATAATAAAAAAACATTCAATTCATTCTAGAAAAACATTTAAAGAATTAACAGAAAAATCAGGATTACCTATCAATAAAAGACCTATGAAATTTAAAAAAGTAATTAGAGGACAAGGTTATGACGTTTGTCCATGTAATCCAAAAGAATTGGTTAATGACTTGGAGTTAATTTGTGGTTCAATTGATGCTGGAAATAATAATGAAGAACTAAAAAATGAAGGTATTAGTATAATTGATGAACTATTAAAAATGAAAAAATTGTTACCAGAACAACATGAAATGTTATATAAAAATTATTTTTCTTGAATATATAAATGGAACAAAAAATAGTATTAAGTTCTGAAACAGTTAAAAATGATAACAAAAATACTCCGAGTGATTTTACAATCAGATTTAGTCGTTCTTTAATTTTAGATAAAAATAAAACTTATGTTGTTGGTTTGGATAGTATTAACACTATGACCTACTCTTGGCATAATATTAGTGATGAATATGACAATAAAAGAATTCGTTATTATAATGGTAAGGATTGGAAAGATATCATATTTACAAATGGTTCTTACAGTTACACAGATATTAATAATTATATTAGGGAAATATTATTAAGTAATGGTGATTATGAATTTGATAAATCAGACATTGCTCCAATAAGTTTGGAATTTGATTTAAGTAGTTTTAAGATTTTGATTTCAATTACAGATAATTTTATGTTGGATTTGAAAAAATCAAATTTTCATACATTGCTTGGATTTGAGAAAAAAATTGTAGACAAAACTGAATGGGGAACTACAACACCAAATATAACTAACTCTGTGGATACAATTTACATTCATTGTGATCTTATTGATAATTCACTTGTTGATGGTAATTTCAGTGATATTATCTATGCTTTAAGTACTGCAGATTTAACAAGAGCTTATCCATTTACAAAAGAACCACAAAGAGTTGGATATTCTGAAATCAATAAATATATTATAAATTCAATTAGAATATATAATATTACAGATGTATTTGGTAGAATAATTAATTTTAATGAGGTTGAAACAAGTTTTACACTAATTTTAAAAGAAATATAAATTTTAGTTTTATATAATGTACAAAAACGTTTATGACAAAAATAAAGGAATATTTATTTATGTTGATGCTCAGACCGAAGAAGAAATTATACGCGGAACAGGTATCTTTGACACTTTAACGAAATTGTTTTCAAGCGGAGTTGCATCTTCAATTAGCACAGCTGGAAAAAAAGCTTTGGAAACAGCAGGAAAAGCAGCACTTGAAAGTGGAACAAAAAAGGTTGGAACGGAAGTTGGAAATTTGGCTGCTAATAAAATTGTTGAAAAATTTAAAAAGAAACCTGCTCCGGCAGTTTGTAATTTAATTGCCAAGGAATTACAAGAAAAGAATAACAGTAAAAATAATAATGATAATGAGGAGGATATTAATATAAGATTGAATAGATTATTGTCAGGATTTGGGACTTCAGCTCAGCGTAAACGTATTAACAGATTAATTTATAAAAAATAAAATAATATATAATATATACATGTTTAGAACAAAACAATATTGTGAAAGATATGAATCAACTCCTATTCAATTAGATACAGCCTTAATATCTAACTTGGGAAATAATGTTAAGCAACAAAAAAAACGGATATCACTTTACAATTAATGATAGAAGATCATATTTTGATTGGTTTAAGGGTTATTTTGAAGTAAGTTTTAAAGTAAATAAGCTTGCTTATGGTAATAATTATGCTGATGGAGACCAAATTGCTATAATTAATAATGCAGATTCATTAATTGATCAGTTAGTGGTTAAACAAAATGGAAAAATTGTTTATGATTGTAACAATTTATATAAGGTAGTAAATGTAAAGAATCTGGTTGAATTGTCTGAAGATTATGCAGAATCAACTGGAACAAATGAATTTATTTATTTAGATGAAACTAATATTGCTGAAAGTAGGAAAGATCAAGATGAATATAATAAAGGTTTTGGTCTTAGAAAGAAATTAATCCAAGGTGGTAATGAGGTAAATGCTAAGATTCCATTAAATAATTATTCATTTTTTCAGGGTTTAGAAACTAATATTCTACCTCCAAGTCAAATTCAAATATCACTACAGCTAACGAATGATGATGAATTAATTTTTAGAGCTAATGCTGCTGATGCTGGTAGAGAAATTGTAACAAAATTAATTCTATGGGTTCCACGTTTAATTTTCAATGAATTTGGACTTAATTTAATTTTTGAAAGATTTACAAAAGCAAGATGGTCATACCTTCGGGAAATGGTGACACAATCGAATGATACACAACAAATTTATACAACTTTTAGAATAACGGCTGGTGTAACAAAACCACAACTTGTATTTGTTTATTTACAACGACCTGACAAAAGTAATTCACAAGAACATAACCCACATTTATTAGATACATTTAAAGTTAATGCAGTAGATAGTGATTGCACTTTAAGCTCCTGTCGTCTTGAAGTTGGTAATGGTGTTTTTTATCCAGAAATAGAATACACAAGTATATCAAGAATATATGATGATGTAATTAATTATTATTATAAACAAAATAACAAAACTACTGGAAGTCTCTTAAATAGATTTAATTTTCAAAGTTTGTTTGGATTTGTTCATTTTAACTTGGAATATAAAAAGGAAGTAATAACAGAAGATCCTAAGCATATTACATTACACTTTCGTTTAAATACACTTCCCACTGCAAGATATCGTGCTTACGCAATTGTATTGTATGACGAAACAGTTGAAATAAATACTATTGGAAATGAACTTGTTATTGTTTAAATAAGATAAATTTTAAATATATAATGTCATCAAATTATATTGAATATAAAGTTAACCTTAGAGATGGACAAAAGAAAAATTTAGCACAAGCTTATAATAATAGAATTCCACATACTTTTAGATTAAAACATGAACAATTACGCGGAAACTTTCCTTTACTTTTAACAAAAACACAAATTAATCAAATTGAAAAGTCTATTAAAAATAACAAGGGATTAGAAATTACAATTTCAAAAAAAAACAAATGTCCAGTCAAGGTCAAAATGGTGGATTTTTAGGAGCTTTGGCTGGTTTGTTAGGAAAAACAATTCTTCCAATGGCAGCAAAAATAGCTCCAAAAATATTAGCCCCTCTAGGCATTGTATCCCTTTCTGGACTGGCCAGTACTGGTGTTAGTAAAATACTTGGAAATGGTATGATTTCAGTAGCTAATGATAAGAGAAATATGATATCACCATATCTTACACCTAATCAAAGAAAGCAACTAGTAGGATCTGGAGTGATTAAATTAACACAAAAACAGAGACAAAATGGCGGCTTTTTAGGAATGTTGGCTGCTAGTTTAGGGATACCTTTGATTACATCTTTGTTAAGTGGTAAGGGACACGGTCAGGGTATACAGATTGATTCACAACGGAGACCTTACAGACGAATTCCTATAGTAAAAAAAATAAAATTTATAAACAAACCAATTTCTAACTTTGAAATTGAACAATGGGTAAAACAATTAAAAATTAAAAACTTTAGGGGTGTATTTAGTAGAAATAATTTACCAAGAGTGAAACTCTCGGAGACCACAGGTTTACCAAAAACGAAAGAAAAGGTTGAATGTGGAATAATAAATTTGGACGACTCTGTTGGTCCTGGAACACATTGGGTTTGTTACTTTAATACTTTATACTTTGATAAAACCAGAGGTTTTCTGAGAAATGCTTTGTATTTCGATCCATTTGGACTTCCTCCGCCGAAAGAAGTATTTAAGTATATACCAAATGTAAAATACAACAATGTTCAATATCAAGACAAAACAAGTACACTCTGTGGATATTATTGTTTATTTTTCATAAAAATGTTACAAGATAAAGTACCGTTGTATGATTTATTGTATAAAATACTAAAAATTAATAATGTAAAACAAAATGAACAAACTATTATAAATTATTTTAATAAAAAAGGTTAAAACTATTGTTTTAATTAAAACTTATTAAAACTGTGTTTTTATTTAACTGGAATAATTAATATAATGGGAATATTCAATAATATAAATGAAAAAGTAAATAAAATAGAAAGACAATTAATAAGAAAACCACCATTGTTTTTAACATGTTATACCCAAGATACCGATGGTGGATTATTTCAATGGAAAACTGTAAATGCTAGTCCTGGTTTAGTTCAAAATGGTAATAATTTAACAATTAAACAAAGTTGCATCTTAATTATTCTTGTTGATGCAATTAAATTAGATAAAGGTGAAGCTAAATTACAATTAAAAAATAAAGAAAATGTAATTCTTCAAAGTTATAATGTAAAAAATAATAGAAAAAATGAATCTATTTCTATTTATTATGCTAATGAATTTAAAATAAATAATGTTATTTCTATTAATTCTTTAAACGTTATGAATATTCAGTTAACAATTTATGGTTCTATAATTTAAGAATAAGCTAATGTATCAATACCATTATCAAAAAATATATCTTTTATCGTCATAACATGATAAAGATGTTTTATTTATAACATAACTGGAAAGATTGTGTTTAATCAGAACGAATAACTTTAAAGGTGTGATTACTTTGGGCTGAATTAAACAAAGTATCTTGTAATTTTTATGAACTATTGTTTTCTTAACAACAAGTTTTTTAATTCCTTTACATTTTTTAATATTAACTTCGTTTTCTAATAAATATGAATACATTTTACTTCTTAATCCGACAAATTCAACAATGGGAATGCCGGCAGCTTCATCTTTAAATTTTCCAATTACTTTTTTATTATTATCGAAATAAAATTTTGAATTATTATCGTAATCACTATTATCAAATAAATCTTTGTTCTTATAAAAATCCTCATATGCATCTTTGGTTTTTATTTCATAACATAATGAATCAGTGTCAGTGAATAGTAATTTACAATTACCCTCGTACTTTTCCTTAATGTAATTATAATGAAAATCATACATTAAATATTTTGATAAATCTAGAATGCACATTCCAACATAACAAGGTCTGTTTAATAACAAGCTTTCTTTTATTTGTATACCAAACAGATTCTTGTTAAACATCGTTGAACTAACAAATGAAGGTTTGGCTATGTATTTTAATAAGATATTTTCATCATGAGTTAATTTAATATTAACCCTCTTGCGTAAATTCTCCATCGTCTTACCGATTACAGAGTTGTTCTTTAACTTAAAAAGTCCTTTTCAAATGAATTTTTTGCTTTAGATTTTTTTTGAGTATTCAAATCAATATACTTTTTTAACCAAGGACTTTCATTAAAAGTTAATATTTTGTGTATTTTTGTTACTTTTAACCCTAATTGTGTATATAGTTCAAGATTTTTAAAATGAACTACATAATTTTGTTTTTTCATTAAAGTTGGAACTAATTTTTTTACATTACTTTTTCCTATTTCAAATTCTGTTTTAATATTTTTACTATAATCAGAAAGCCATTGATCTGGTATAATATTTTTTTCAGGAGCTAAAGGATAATCATTATGTACAGTATGTAATTCTTTTGGATCTTCAAGATCACATTCAACTATAAAGTTAGTTTTACCTTTTGCAATTAATGTCTTGAATTGTTTCTCAGATATAAACTTAAAGTTTCCAGAGGGTAAAGGTTGACACATGGCCCAACCGTAAAGGTTATTGGCGTCAAGGTACATAATGTATTTAGATTCTAATTCAGGATCATAATCTTTCATATATTTATTGTTTGCTTTACTGTATCTGTTTGAAATATAACTTATTCCTCCTCTCAGTCCCTTTTCAATAAAAAGATACACATCAATATCAGTTATTAAATCTAACTTAATTCCAGTCATTTTTAACATTGCATCCCAAGCTAAACCAGGACTACTAAAATAATGACAAGGATCTAATTTGTAGTACTCCAAACATAGTTTTCTAAAATTTTCAAATACATCAGCTAAAAGTAACACGTCAGTTTTTAAATATAGATCAAGATATTCTCCCATTGTTTTAATTTTAAATTTATTCCAAACATTTTTAGCATGTTCATATTCGTTGTCAGATATGTGTGTTTCATTTAAAATTGAATAAAACTCTTCTTTAGAAGGTAATTTTGTTTCTTTGAATTTTTTAAATGAATCCATGTAATCATATGGATAAACACCTTTTGTTTTTAATAATTCTAGTGTAACCGAAGGTTCCAGCTTCGCAATGTAATCAAATTCTTGAGATAAATATTTAAATTCTGGAATATTTTTACTAGGTTATCCAATGATTGAGACATAAATTGGAATGAATCAATAAAGACCAAGTCGGAAGTCATAAATGCCATATATCTTTCCATATTGTTAGGAATAACATTAATTTCTTTTTTAAATTTTCCTATTTGTTGCATAATAAAATGACCGTCATAACCTCTTAAATTATGAAAAATAACAGGAATTTTGTGTGTTAGTTTAAAATTAATATTACATTCTGAGTGAGTGCTTCCTCTAAATTTTCCTGTTATATGACAATGGTCTTTTACTTTGATTGAATCTTCTATATATTCTTTTTCACAAATATGACAAAACTTCTGTTTTTTAAATTCACTTTCATCTTTTTTAGACATTCTTAGTTCTTTGTTAAAGTGCTCTTTAAATATTTCTTTACAATATTCCTCTTCCTCAAGCATTTTTTCAATAAACTTATAAACTGTATTAGGGCCTCTATAAATCTGGGTTGGTTTAGTATATTTATCGTCATAACAGCAAACAACTTTATAGCCGTAACCACAATCTATATGATTTTGATATGGTTCAGTAAATGAAGATTCAGTTGATGGTAAAGCAGTTAAAACTTTTTAAGTTATTGATTCAAAATCAGCATAAATTACAAAAGGTACTGCTAAACCTTTATGATAATTTTTAAATTGTACTTTACTTCCCTCTTTTGGCATTTTTACACCTTGGATACCATTAATAGCTAAACAGTTTGGTATGTGTTCATTTAATATTCTTTCTTGGGTAAAGTGTTGCAGACAGCTTTTACAGAAGTGTTTTCTATGTTGGTCTTTGGTTTTGTTAGTCATTAATCTATTAAAGTCTTTTATCCAAACATAATGTTGGACTACAGTCCTTGAGGGCTTACAGTCATCATCGGTTATTTTATCATTAGTAATTAGCAACATGTCAGTGTTCTTCGTATTTATATTTTGATATGTACAATGGATAAATACTATTTTCTTCATAACCAAATATATTAAATGATATTTCATTTAAAACTTCTATTTTAGGTATTTGATTTAATGTAACAGGAAATTTAATTCCAGTATAATCAAGATCGTTTATATGTTTTTTTATATTTTGAAACTCTTTCAGAATGTTTTGTTACAGGAAATTTGTAAGCTAAATGACACCATCTAAAACATTCGTTATCATCATTCTTTATATTTATTAATCCTTTCATTGGATGTTGTAATGGTTTTGGTAACTCTAAATAACTTGAAGCAGCCAATGGACTATACTTATATCTATTTATATAATGAGCATCAACTGACTCTATTCTCCAACCACTTCCTTCAGAAATCAAATTACCAATTGTATTTATTATTTCATCAAAAGCTTGATGTAAAGTTTTTTTTATTTCGTTTGTGTTAATAATTTCTAAAGCCTTTGATTGAAAATAAACTGATTTATATATTGTATCAGTTTTATCCATTTTTGCAAAAGTTATTTTTAAAACAACGTTTATTTTTATACCTTTTAAAGTTTTAAGTTCAGATTTAAGTATTTCATAAGAGTCGTTTATAGTTAAATATAATTGATTTTTGGATCTTGTCTATATTCAACTTTAATTTCAAATTTCTTATAATATTGATTTTTTGATCTCCCGATTTCCATCTATATATTATATTTAGAAAAAAAAATCACTAAGGAAAAAAGGATTAAAAAATAATAAAATAAATAAAGTTTAAGAAGAACTAAAATATTTAAATTTATATCTTTTTCCGCTGGTTTTTGATATTCCACTTTTAACTTGGTTTTTTCCTTTGCAGCACATTGTTATTAACCCTGAATTAATATCAAGGTCTTTGGATGCTGCATAAGTGCTTCTATCTATTTTTTCTTCATTAGTATCATAATTGGTTGCAATAACTTTTTTAGGATTGTTTCGAATATTATTTGGTCTGGGACAATCACATAACCTTTCAACATTTTCTTCTTCAGTTAATAGACAACCACAGTTCCATTCAAATAAATTATTTTTTAAAAGATAAGGATCTATAACATTTTGTAATTTATCAATAACGTGATTTTTATATTCATCGCTAACTATTTGATCAAGTTTTGATTTAATAACATTTCTTCTTTTAAGAACTTTCTTATATGAATTTTTGTCTGGATTCATTATTTCTCCTAAAGTGCTAGATAATTTTGGCATAATCATTCTATCTACCTTTCTATTAACCATCTATATATAATATACTTATAGAAAAAAAAATCTCTAAAAACGCACGTAAAATTTAATACAGCTCTTCTTCTTTTTTACTTTTATATCCGTTAAGTTTAAATTCCTTCATATACGTTTCAAAAGGCATTGAATATTTTTTTCTTCCTGCATTTCTAATAGTATTGTAAAAATATCCTGAATAACTTTTTTCTCTTCTTCTTTATTTACTTTTCCAATCCGTGCTTTTGTTATTAGTTGTTTTATTTTGTGATGATGTGCTTTTAAAATAAATTTCTTGTCGTCAAGTTTTAGTCTATTAGTAAACATGGTAATTGCTGATGGAACAGCGCCAGCAACTGCTACAAATATAGGAATAGCTGGAACAAGTGCTAATGCAGCTGAACAACCAAAGATACCTGCTGTAATAAATAATCCGGTACTTACTCTCACACAAAATTTATAACTTTTTCTGTAAGCAGCAGCTAGTTTAGTTAAGTGAATAATTAATTGATCTATTGTTTCTATTCCATTATTAGAAATTAGAATTTTACGACTCATTTATATAATATATTTTTTAAATTAAATTTCTTCCAATTCACTAAATGGTACCCAACAATTTTTCATTGTAACCTTTCCATTTTACTAAAGCTTGTTTTTTCTTATAGTCTCGTCTGATAACTTTTTCTATTCTAAAAACCTCTTGTGTAGTAGGTAAAAGTTCTTGTTCATAAAATGAACCCTGAATTATTTCATCATTTAAATCTTTAATAGTGTATGTTCTGGGATTTGTATAAGTAATTTTATAAATTATAAATATTTCCTCTGTCCAGTTTGTTGTATATTCTTTTCCAAAATGTCTTTTAAGTTTGCTTAAGCGAACTCGATCACCAATTTTAAATTTTGTTTTACTCTTTGGTATCTTTAAATCACCATATAAATTAAAGTAAACAGTACCTTTATTTAAGTTTTTACTAGCTTCGGTTGGTGTCATTTTTATACTAGAATGTTTTGTTTTGTTATATTTATCAACCATTTCCTGCAAATTATCTAAATAAGTATAAGTATTATTTGCTGTAAAATATTTCCACATTATTCTTTTTAAACTTCTATTAAATCTTTCAATAACTACAGCCTTTCCTTCATTAAATGTATGGTACATGTTAATTTCATTTTTATTTAAAAATGATTCAAACTTTTTATTATAAAATTCTTATCCTTTATCCACCCATAAATTTACTGGTAGTCGTCCTTCTAAAATTATTTTTTCAAATGCTTCTGTAACAGATTCTCCAGTTTTATTCTTTAATGGAATAACCCAAGCATATTTACTAAATATATCAATAACGATTAACAAGTACTTTACTCCTTTATTATATTTTGAAAAAGCTTGCATGTCAACTAAATCAGCTGACCAAGTATCATCAATATCATGAACAATATCTCTTCGTTTCCTAAATTTTCTTTTAATTGGTTTGTGTAATTCTTCTGCTAATTCCTTCGGGGGTATACTCTATCCCCTTTTCCCGTTTTTTGACTTTTGTCGCAACCCAAGTGTGTATTTCGTTTTAATTATAGGTTTCACAACTAAATGTTTTGCAATTTTTTCTCCAAATGTTTTTGATTTAGTGTTATTTAAATTGGAAAGCATTTGCTTATCACATGTACCCTTTTTTACACCACTGTCATAGCAAGAATCATGGTCCATACATACTGCATCCAGTTCATTGACAGGGCGTCCATTATCTAGGGGATTTCCTGGCCCACAATAATTATATCCTGGGAGTGTTAAACCTTTCTTAGGTAATAAAGGTAACATTGCTTTGTGAATATCTAAATTACCCCCTGTACTTTTAACAAACTTTGATTTCATTTTTCCACAAGATGAACAAGTAGCCCTTATCATTTTTCTCCCGTTTATTGTTGTAACATAATGAGGATTTATATTATCAGTAAATCTTCTTTCTTTCAAACAATATATTCT
Source organism: Mercenaria mercenaria (assembly GCF_021730395.1). NCBI lineage: Eukaryota > Metazoa > Mollusca > Bivalvia > Venerida > Veneridae > Mercenaria > Mercenaria mercenaria. The sequence continues at coordinate 47,598 of NW_026461762.1, forward strand.
ATTCTGTAAACTCATCTATATCATATGTATTTAAAACTTTTTACTGGGTTTAAAACCTGTGGGTTTTAAATTGTCCGGCATTAGTTGGTTCGGACCGGGGACTGAATGTTGTTGTTTTTTTTTTTTTGGTTAAACCGGAGGTTTTCGTTTGGTTTAATTAAAGATTTAAAAGATTTTCAGGGTACCAAGGGCATCAAGTTAGTATTTTAATTTTAGGGTAAGGTTAAAGTCCACTTATAGAATAGGGATATGGGGTCAGGCGAGGTTAAATTGACTCAAAATCGGTATTTTATACACTACTTTCATAGCCTCAAATATCCTACCAGACAGTCATTAACAGGTTTTTATTTATCTGTAGGAGCCAACAGTAAATAGTTATGCATCAGGCCATTTGAAATTAACAAGTAAAAAAGGTGATTTTGTATTCCGAAGGGGAAGCAATTTAATATATATTTAAATGGAAAGGCAACGTTGTTCTAATGTTAATTTTGTCAGCTGGGATTTCTTAAATCTTTTAAAAAAGTGAAAGAATTTTCAAAATCGGAGTAAAAATTAGAAAGTTATGAACATTTACATATTTTGTCAAATTGGCGGCCATTTTGTGTCCATGGCAACAAAAAACAAAATGGCGGATTTATTAAATTTTAGCTGCACATTTGAACTGCATTTACCTACTACTGTAAAAACAATTATCTACTTTTTCCAGCTATAATGAAAAAAATTATCATGTTTTACACTTAACACTCAAGAAACATCTGAAAATTAGTCTTTTAAAAGATTATTGCTAAATAAATTATTCAGCAGTGTGTAAATGACGTCATCAACACACCAAGATGGCTGCCTCCATTATCAGCCATTTTCTTAAATTTCAAACTGCCATATCTTTTTCAATAGTTGTCGAATTTTAAATTTTTTTTCAGTCTTATGAAAAGCTTGATGATGGCTTTTATATAAAATTAATTTATTGTCAGGCTTTCCTTACCCTTTAACAACAACTTTCCCGTTCAGAAACAGAGAAAACCATAAATTATTTCACGGACTTTAAGTGTCCCGTACTACTAGTGGCATAAAATGCTTTAGGCTTTTTATTTGTGTTGGTAGCTCAATAATCTAAGTATTAAGGTAGTTCTGCACGTTTTAAAAACCGAAAATGATGGCGTAACGTCATTTATCCGTGTAACGTAGAACAACGGAAAGGAAAATCATTTCATGAATTAATGGCAGCCGGTGAGTAAATATGTTACAACGGCAACGTTACTGTCTTAAAAAGTTAAAATATGATACTTAAACAGTTAACATGTTAAATAATAGCAAAACAAAAACAAATGTCTTAAAAACAGCGTGAAATGCGTGGATCACCTTATTCATTTGCAAGTATATCAAAAACAAGCACACGGACCTATACATTTTATTTCACCGTATTATAAGCCATATGTTTATTTACGACTGTAAAAAGTTTCATTTAAATGTACATTGTGGAAAAAAATATTCGCGAAAGTGTTATCACAATTGTGATTTTACCGTAGATTCCCATTAAACTTGTATGAGGTTCAAATTTTTCAAATTAGTCTAGCAAAAAATTGAGTATATGACCCTATCTTTTTCCCAATTTTCTAAGTATATTCCAAAGGTTTGAAAATTCAAAGTTTAATCAAATTCTACGTTGTAGAAAATTGTTCAATCTAAACGTGCAGAACTAACTTGAGTTATAAACTATATCTACTATTGTTTGTATTTCTGAATGTCAGGTCATGGTTGGGCAGCACTGCTTATAGCTGGAAATGATGAAAGGGACTCTGTTGCTAAATCATTCACAGATGATGTAAAAGCCATACACAAAGTGATAACGTCAAAATGTCCACTGGTGATGGGAGTCAGGTAATGATACTTTCAGTATATAGCTATTATGTACTTTATACGTATAGTTTAAGCACAAAGTGTTCGAGGTGAGCTATGTGCTGCCGTATTCGTCGTCCGTCGTCGTGCGTCGTTGATAATTTTACTGTTAACTCTTGAGGTCACAAGGTCAATTTGTTCCCAATCTTATTAAAACTTGGTCATTGTTTACATCAGAAAAATTCATAATAGTTGAAAGCTGGGTCATCTGGGGTCAAAATCCAAGTCAATAGATAAGAGTTTAAATCAAATTACCACTTTAGAGTCCGAATTTTCTACCTTATCTTCATTACACTTTGTAAGAATATTATTCTCAATAAAATCTAGGTCAGGTTCAAACCTAAGTAACTTTACATAAAAAAACTTGGTCACTTTGTTAAATCATAGTAAAACTTTGTTAACATTGTAGATGCTACATTTTATACTTGATCATCATAAATCTTTGTCAGAATTGAATTCTAGGTCATCTTCGAAACAAGATTAACAGAGATCTTAAACTAGGCTAGGTCAATACACTCTAAATGCCACTTTTTCTAGTTGATCGCCATATCACGTCAGAATGTTTGTTCCTATGAAATCTAGATCTATTTCAAAACTGGGTTACCGGAGGTCTTCAGCTTGGTCACTGCATAAAACCATAGAAAACTCTTGTTAACACTAGAGCTTACATTTTTTACATGATCATCATAATATTTGTGTCAGTGATATCTAGGTTATATTCAAAATTCTGTTTCCTTAGGTCTGAAACTAGGTCAATAGGTCAATTCATGGATAAATTTCAAAATCAAAAGCTTTAAGCAAAAGTCTCAATTATGTGAGCATATCATAATAATAGTTTCATCTGACAAGGATTTATATCCTATTACATTCTATACTTGAGTGGCATACATTTAAAGACCCACCACAACCTAGTGACCTACCTTTTCCTTCCGCATGAAATTCATGCAAATCGTTTTGATAATACTGTTGTAATACAGATATTCTACAAGATGCCAGGTGGACAATTTATGCCCTCACTGAATAAATGTGTGTTCACAACTTCATCTGCAACTTATTCAGTCATTTTCTTTTCAGTTTAGCTTTACAAACATAGAATAATAACTATCTTACACTGTAGAAACAACGTATCTTCTAAACTCAAATTAATCTTTCAAACAATGTTCTTACTACTACATTAATTAAGTAACATGTTTAGACGTTTAACACATTGTCTTGGCCTTATATATGTCACTGTCAATTTGGAATCAGGCAATTATTATTTCTCAATTTTTTTCATGCAAAGAATGTATAATTACCATTATGGAAATATGAAAGAATACAGTTATTTTGTGGCGCGTTTTTAAATTTAAATATTGATCAAATACGGATCGTTATGTAATATATATCTTTTTAAGCTTTATTGTAAACTGTTTTAATTCATTGTAGACAGACCTCAGTTTACTTAAATGCGGGAGGTTTTTATGAACTTTTGTCCTCTAATACATATATGATATGTTTTGATGGTTTGACATACACTGCATTCCCATAACTCTGTTTTGCTTTTTCACGAAGTTTTTCCACTAAGTTGTTTTTTCAACTTAGCAATATTTATGGTGCAATTTGTTATGTCAGTAAACATCATAAGAGGGGAAAATTCTATGATTAAAAATTCTTGCCCCTCTTTTATTTGTGTCTGTGTTTTCATTATTTAATACAGGATATTATGATTATATGAATATCTTTTCATATTAAATTTATTAAAGAATTTGAATAATATAATAAAATACAGGTATCTGCCGAGCATTTTTTCCATTTTCATCAAATTTACAAAAGAAAACGATGTTCAAAGGTATGAATGTAATATTGTTTTTATCACGTGTCCGCGTCAAAGCTTCATTACACTAGTGTAATACCAAAATTATGTATTGGCTTTATTTCAATACCACAACGTCAAACATGTGCCCACCTATGTCTGTTTTAAATGGGGGGGGGGGGGGGGGCGGGGTAGGGAGGGTGCGAGCTGGAGGCATTTAGATTAACCATTGTTCGTACGTTTGCCTGCACTTACAGATATTTATGTGAATTTGAAAACAAAAGAGAACAGTAATTTTATTCAATCCGTTTCATTTATGTCGCTAAATTGTTTTACGTGGCTAAAAAGAAAGATAGAGAGAACGAATGAGTAGCAACATCATTACTGTACCATACGAACGTCGGCCAATCCGAATTTGTGTCATATATCATATCTCACAAAAAGTATTTGACGCAGAATCATCAAACCTCACAGGATTGTCATTCAGCATGTAAAGTAGTGCACCTTAAGTTGTAATTCGGCTTTCTCACAGCCAGACCGGTGTTATGACCATTGAGTTAGTCAGAAATATGCATATCAGTTGCATATAAATGGCATACAATTTGTGTCACGTTTTTTACTTTGGGACATGAAACATATAAGGTCAACATGTAAAGTTTTGCACCTGGGATTGAGTGTTTGATTTATACATGTATAGGTAAAACCACAATTATGGCACTTTTTAGTCAAAAATATACATTAAGGTCATAAATGTTTTTGTGATCTGATGACTTGACCAAGAGTCATAAAACGTTAGTGAATTGTTCTATAGCATTTGAAGATGTGCACCTGGTATTCTGTTTGGGATTGCATTCAGCCAGCCCGAATTATGGGGCTAGATTAAGTGAAAAATACACTTTAAGTGCTTAAAAGATATTTGACTTAAGAGTTATGAAACCGTGTACGAATATTTTTCTGCATGTGAATTTGTTCACCTGAATTTTGTTGTTCTGTTTGGGATTTCACTCTGGACCCTTAGCTCTAAAGTCAAAGTTAACAGGGCTTTTTTCCTTTTTCCTATCCGGTCTGTGATTCAGCAATCCATGAATGGATTTTATTTGGCATAAATGAGTGGAATTTATTTGGCATAATGGTTTCCCGAAATGGTAAGACATTGTACCATGCATAATTGTACCCCCGACAACAAAGTTGAAAGGGGGGTATACTGGTTTAAGGTTGTCTGTCTGTCCGTCTGTCTGTCCGTCCGAGCTCACATTTGCATACTTAGGTGGCTATAGGAACAATAGGTAACTGTACTTTTCCTTTGATGTCATTCATTCCGTAAGGCTTTTATGTGGCTATTTTTCTCTTACGTGGCTAAAAGAACAATAGAGAGAACACAAGAGTAGCCACATAAGTATCCATATGTAGGAACGTCCGTTTGTCTGTCCGTAGACACAATCTTGTGCTCACCAACTCTCCTCATCCCCTTGACAGAATTTCATGAAACTTTACACAAATGACCAGTAACAACAGTAGTTGTGCATGGTGCATGTTATGTTCTTTCAGGAAAATATTTTGCAGAGTTATTGGACTTTGTTTTTTGTTACTATACTATATACATATAGCCTGCTTATGCAATCTTGTGCGCACCAACTCTCCTCATCCCCTTGACACCATTTAATGAAACTTTACACAAGTGATCAGTAACAACAGTAGTTGTGCATGGTGCATGATAGGTTCTTTCAGAAAAAAAAAACAATTGCAGGGTTACGGGACTTTGTTTTTTGTTACTATACTATATACATAGAGTCTGCATATGCAATCTTGTGCGCGCCTAATCTCCTGAACCCATGTACACAATTGAATGAAACATTACACAAGTAACCCCAGCTGTGTATGGTGCATGTTAGGTTCTTTCAGAAAAAAATTCTGCACAATTATGGGACTTTATTATTTTTTGTTAATATACTATATACATACAGCCTGCATGTGCAAGCTTCTGCGCGCCTATTCTCCCGAACCCCCTTGCACACAATTTAATGAAACTTCACACTAGTGGTCAGTACCAACCCTAGTTGTGCATGGTCATGTTACGTTCTTTTAGATAAATATTCTGCAGAGTTATGGGACTTTGTGTTTTGTTACTATGCTATATACATAGTAGTCTGCATATGCAATCTTGTGCGCGCCTAATCTCCCAAGCCATTGCACACAATTTAATGAAACTTCACACAAGTGATCAGTACCAATCTTACTTGTGCATGGTGCATATGAGGTTCTTCCAGAAAAATATTCTGCAGAGTTAGGGGACTTTGTTTTTTTTGTTACTATACTATATACATAGAGTCTATGTACATACAGTCCACATAATTACGCAATGTTGCGTTGCATGCGGGGGGTACATTCATCACCTTCAGTGATAGCTCTAGTTTTCAGACCCCTAGCTTAAAGGTAAAGGTCACATATGAGATCAAAGGTTAAAATGGCAAGAAGAGCGGTCTATTTCGTATCCAGTCCAGAACTCTGCCGTGCATTAAGGAATTTCAATATAACTTGGCACATATGTTTCGGGTACAATAAGAATGAGCTTTTCCGTCTGTCCGTCATTCCGTCATTCCGTCCGTCTGTCCGTCTGTCCGCATTTTCGTGTCTGGTCCATAACTCTGTCATCCATGAAGAGATTTTAATATTACCTTGGACAAATTTTCCCCATGATAAGACGACGTGTCATGCGCAAAACCCGGACCCCTAGCTTAAAGGTCAAGGTCAAAATTGGAGGTCAAAGGTCAACAATGTTTTTTTTCTTCTCCGGTCCATAACTCTGCCATCCATGAAGGGATTTTAATATTACTTGGCACAAATGTACCCCATAATAAGACGATGTGTCATGCACAACTTTCAGACCCCTAGCTCAAAGGCCAAGGTCACACTTGGCAGTCAAATGTTAACATGGCATGAACAGGGTCTGTTTGGTGTCAGGTCCATAACTCTGTAATTCGTTAAGGGATTTTAATATCACTTGGCACAGATGTTACCCATGATGAGACGACGTGTCATGCGCAAATCCTGGACACCTGACTCAAAGGTCAAGGCCACAATTGTTGGTCAAACGTCAGCAAGGCTTTTTTCCTGTCCGGTCCATAACTCTGCCATCCATGAAGAGATTTTATTATTACTTGGCACAAATGTTTCCCATGATCAGGCAATGTGTCGTGTGCAAAACCCGGACCCCTAGCTCAAAGGTCGAGGTCACAATTGGAGGTCAAAGATCAATAGGGTTTTTTTCCTGTCCGGTTCATAACTCTGCCCTGTAAGAAGGGATCTTAATATTACTTGGCACAAATGTTCCCCATGATGAGACGACGTGTCATGCGCAAAAACCCAGACCCCTAGCTCAAAGGTCAAGGTCACAATTGGAGGTCAAAGGTCAATAGGGTTTTTTCCTGTCCGGTCCAGATCTCTGTCATCTAAATATCTAATATTAGAAAATGATACTTTGATGACTTGTATGTTCAGTTTTCAAACATTTTACTGTTGGACGCTACACTTTCCTCTTTGATTGTGCCTGACTGAATGGGCAGAATACTCTATGATAGGCAGGTCTTAAATCGCTTGCGTGCGTGTAAGCGAGCATATTAGTTCGTGTGTTTGTTAGTTGTGTGTACGTCCACTACGTTTTTGGAAAGTAACTTTCACAGTTGAATATTTATCTTTACCACAGAAAAGTGGTGTCGATTTTTCCCTACGGCCAGTAATAAGAAAGTTACAATATAATCTATTTAAAGTAAAACAAAGGGACGTAATTCTGAAAACAAGGGTGCTTCATGGCGGTGAACATTATGCCAAGTTGCAACAAAATTCCTCCATGCATGAATGCTCCGGACAAAGTCATTCTTGTAATTGAACTTTGACCTCTAAGTGTGACCTTGACCTTAGACCTACTCGGTCAGAATGTTTGTCTTGATGATCTCTATGCAAAGTTTTAAACTGTGTCATGTGGGATCAAAAACTAGGTCAGTAGGCCAGACCAAAGAAAAATATTATTAACACACTAGAGTCCACAGTTTAAGTTTGAAACTCATGAGAATTGGTCAGAATAATTGTCTTGATGACTTATAGGTCAAGTTAGAATCTGGATTATGTGGGGTCTAAAACTAACTAGGTCACCCGGTCAAATCAAAGGAAAAGCTTGTTAACACCATAGAGGCCACAGATGTGACCAATCTTTATGAAGCTTGGTCAGAATGTTTGTTTTTTTGTAATCTAAATAGAGTTTGAATCTGGGTCATGTGGAGTCAAAAACTAGGTCAGTAGGTTAGATCAAAGGAAAATCTTGTTAACGCTCTAGAGTCCACAGTTTAAGTTTAAAACTCATGAGAATTAGTCAGAATAATTGTCTTGATGACTTATAGGTCAAGTTAGAATCTGGATTATGTGGGGTTAAAAACTAGGCCACCCGGTCAAATCAAAGGAAAAGCTTGTTAACACTGTAGAGGCCACAGATGTGACCAATCTTTATGAAGCTTGGTCAGAATGTTTGTTTTACGTAATCTAAATAGAGTTTGAATCTGGGTCATGTGGAGTCAAAAACTAGGTCAGTAGGTTAGATCAAAGGAAAATCTTGTTAACGCTCTAGAGTCCACAGTTTAAGTTTGAAACTCATGAGAATTAGTCAGAATAATTGTCTTCATGACTTATAGGTCAAGTTAGAATCTGGATTATGTGGGGTTAAAAACTAGGCCACCCGGTCAAATCAAAGGAAATTCTTGTTAACACTGTAGAGGCCATATTAATGATCCTATTTTTATGAAACTTGGTCAGAATGTTATCCTTGATGATTTGTAGGCCAAATTTGAATCTTGATCATGTGGAGTCGAAAACTAAGTCACTAGGCCAGATCAAAGGAAAATCTTTTTAACGCTGTAGAGACCACATTTTAAGTTTGAAATGGTCAGAACGTTTGTATTAATGAAATCTAGGTCAAGTTTGAATATGGGTTATGTTGGGTCAAACACTAGGTCACCCAGTCAAATAAAAGTTGATATGTGTGTGCAATAGGGGCTGCATTTTTGACTGGGTATTCGTAAAATTAGATCAGAATGATATTTTTGATGAAATATAGGTCAAGTTCGAATCTGAGTCATCTGGGGTTAAAAACTAGGTCACCTGGTCAAATCAAAGAAAACCCTTATGTATACAATAGGGGCTGCATTGTTTGTTATTATGAAGTTATAAACGGTTTTGAATCTAGGTCACGTGGTATTAAAAACTAGCTCACTAGGTTAAATCAAAGGAAAAGCTTGTTTACACTCTAGAGGGCACTTTTTTGCTCCAATCTTCCCCCCGAAACTTTGTCAGAATGTTTGCTTTTATAAATATTTGAACGAGTTCTAATTTGTGTGATGTAGGGTCAAAAACTAGGTCACTAGGTCAAAACAAAGAAATGATTGTTTACGCTCAAGAAGCCACATGTTTGGTCAAATCTTAATGAAAATTGGTCAGCATAATGTTTTCCATGAAATCACTAGATCAAACATGTTTACACTGTTATGGTGTGTTACTCAGGTGAGCGACCTTGGGCCATCTTGGCTCTCTTGTTTACAATCGCCTTTGCAATCAAATGGTACTTAAAATGCCTTTTTTGTTTTTCCTTATTTTCAGTGCTGATCATGTGGAAACTGTTTATCCAGATGAACCAGGAAAGCCGGATAGCATGCTAGATAAGCTAAAAAAGTCTGTTCACACTTTAAAAAATATTGATGGTATTCAGACATTACTTGTGTATTTCTCCGGTCATTATAAGCCAAACAAGGGTGGATTTGAACTCAGTCATTGTAAAATGGAAGAGAGAGAACTTCAGAGAAAGTTTGAGTATCTTTCGAAGAAAGACTTTGAAGGGGATATAGCAAGCATTTTGCATCAGCCAAATTCTGTTGGAGAGCCGTCTTCAGTGTCGAAGCGTGTAATAGTATTGTTAGATTGTTGTGAAGCTCCAGCAGTTACAACACCATCTCAAGAGGAAATACATACACTGGATAAAAACATAACAATTGTGCAAATCAATGCATGTAGGCCAAATCAAAAGTCTATACAAGAACAAGATGGAAGTGTATTTAGAAAGTTTCTTATTCAAGGTCTTACTAGAAAAGCTCTTGGTAAAAGATGCCTCAATGATCCTGATTGTCGTTTAGATGATTGCTACATACAAGGGAATTTTGTAACTTTTGCAAATCTGAATGACTACATATCAGATCATCTGAAGAGTTTTAAAACAAAGCATTCATTTGATTGTGCCATGCATACTTACGATGTGACTAAGATTGATGCCATGATTGGCTATGCTATTAACTTTAATGCGGATTTAGAGTTCAAATACAAATTTAAGGAGGCGGTGGTTGAATATGACGTAATCCCACAACGAATGTTCAGTGAGCTGCGAGAACTACAGACTTTGCTTTTTCACAAATTCATAAGTAAGTGTACAAGAATATTTTGTGATACATTATTGATTTATTGTACCATAACTACCAGAAGGTTAAAAGGGAAATCACAAATAAATGCTTCTTCGTATCCATGCTTGAACTAAAACAGTTTCAGTGTGTTATAACTAACACAGATTATGCCTTTTGTTTCCTTTAGAGATGGCAGTCCTTTCAGCCGGTGAAAAAGATGTATCGTAACTTGCCGTTTCCGTAAAAATGTGTAAAAACCTTCATTGGTAGCTAGACATATCTTTGATATTCCACTATATAACTAATACATTCAATGGATGTACATATTTAAGCCCAACTAAATAAAGTATTTTGAAGAGTTGTCCTACTTTTTCTAGTGCCCACTAAATTTTGGTTGAGGTTATGATGAATAGTCTTTGTTATTCGTAAATAAATTTGGTCAAGCTTCAACTGGTTATTCTGCATTATCAATCGTACCAATTGGTTTACGGTCCATAAGTCTTTAATCAGTATTTTATTAATTTGACCCCTATTTGCTAGCTTACAAAAGCACAACGCGCTCAAGCTCAGCAGTTATGTTCACTCTTAAGTCTGTCGTCCATCCCTCCGTTGGCGTCAAAATTTTCTACAAACGCTTTCTCCTCTGAAACCATTAAATGGAAAGTGATGTCGTTTGGCTTGGATGTCCTTCCTTTTAAGTATTCAAGAAAATCCATTCCATGCAGAACTCTTGCTTTTTTTCCTTTAAAATCTCCTTGTCAGAAATATTTGGCCCGATTTAAAAAACAAATGCAAAGAAATGTTCTTTTGTTAACCCTACACCAAGAAAAGGAAATTGATATCAATATAAGGATCTTACATGCATGCCTGTGTAAGACAAGCTGTCCCGAGGGTTGGGAAAAAGCTGTCTTTTACAGGCAGACATGTTAGATCATTTTCTTGCCTATCACGTTAAAAAAGATCATGGTGACAAATATCTTTGGGTGTTTCCTGGCATTGTTCATATAGTTTATGACGTCATATTAGTGCCAGTACTATGTGACGTTTTCTAAGTGCACGCTATTTTAGACAAGGTTTCTCCCTAGGGAAAAACAGGAATCTCTATCCCTGGCGCGTGCTCGGACAAATGGATGCTTTCCCCGCTAGGAAGGCAAAAATTCGCCATAAAACATGGCCGTAAGGGGTGTGGTCACTTTCACTTTACGTATAAAGTGGGAACTTTAAAAAATCCAAAAAGCACTGTTGGCCCAATTTAGAAATACTTTTACGGACATATTCCAGCGATGACCCTCTACCAATGTTCAGACTGTGCGTACATTGAAAGCTTTATAAAATATTTTTGTATGAAAACTGTTGGCCAGATATTAAAACGATGTCTCATGGGTGACCTTTTGCCAAGGTTGTCTGTATTAATCCAATTCGTCAAAATTCATGGCTGCCATAGCGGGTTTCCATAAATGTATGTAGTGATTTCTTTTTTAAATTTGATATGTTCAGAAAAAGCTTCATTGATCTTAATAACTGCCTCGGCAGCCTAGTGGTAGAGCGCCCGCTTCGAGTGCGGGAGATCGTGGGTTCTCTCCCTGGCCGCGTCATACCAAAGACGTAAAAAATGGTACTAAACATGTAGCTTCCTCACTTGGCGCTCAGTATTAAGATAATAGTGCTAGGACTGGTCAGACCGGTGTCAGTATAATATGACTGGATAAGGTATCATGTCACGTGTCTTCGACAGCACTATAATGTTGGACATTGTGCTCACTGCTACAGTCTACAAGTAGACACCGTCGTTTATATGACTGAAAATTGTTGACATAAAACCCGAACACACACACACACACACACACACACACGCGCGCGCGCACACACACATTGATCTTATAGTAATTTCGGTGAGACCTTCTGTCCAAAAAAGTGGTCATCAAAGCTAAAAATTAAAAAAAAATTCAAACAACATCTCCTTAACCTGGCTCAAATTTGAAATACATGTATTGTCATACAAGTGTTTCTTGGCTGACCGGCTTAAATATGTTCAAATTATTCCAGTTTGTCCAAAAATGTGACCACCAAAGGGCTCTTTACTTATTATTCTGATTCGTCACAAAACATAGAAAAACAGGAAAAAGTCAAACATCCTAAATGGTTTGCCCCATTTTGAAATTATTATCCCCCGACGAAAGTCCGTCCGTCCATCAGTCCTTCCGTCCGTCTTTCCGTCCGTCCGTCATTCCGTCTTTCCGTCCGTCCGGAGCCATTTCTAGTAAATGGTTGGGAATATTTATTTAAAACTTCATATACGTGTTCACCACTATGAGTTCTTGCGGCATGTCAAGTTTCAGTCAGATTGCCTAAGTAACACCAGAGTTATGGCCCTTAGAAGTTTCTAGTGTTAACTATATAGGGTACTATAAATATGGCAATTTCTGCATCATAACTTTTGATATATTTGACCTAGAACTATGAAACTTAAACAGAATTTACATCACCATAACGTGGATGTGTACACACAATTTTATTCGGATTTATATGTAAATTAAGAGTTATTGCCCTTTAATTGTATAAAAATCCACATATTTGTACATAACAAACTTACCATTTGGCAGAATTTCATTAAGTTTCTTTCATTCTTGTCCATGAGCATTTATTGTAAACATGTGAAGTTGTGTACCCACACCTGATCACCCCCTTACCTTGATCACAGCCCTCCCCCCTATCCCCCGACACCCCAGCCTCCCCCCCCCCCCCCCCCCCCCGAAAAAAAAATCAAAAAGAAATCATTCCTTATTTTAGATTTTTTTTCAAACAAACTTCATATACATGTTCACCACTATGAGGTTATGGGGCCCATTAAGTTTCAGACAGATTGCCCAAGTAACACCAGAGTTATGGCCCTTAGAAGTTTCTAGTGATAACTATATAGGATACTATAGATCTATAGATATGGCAATTTCTGCGTCATAACTTTTGATATATTTGACCTAGAACTATGAAACTTTAACAGAATTTAGAGCACTATAATGTGGTTGTGCACAGACAATTTTGTACGGATTTCTTTTGTAACTTCAGAGTTATTGCCAGAATTTATATGTAAATTAAGAGTTATTGCCCTTTAATTATCTAAAAATCCACATATTTGTACATAACAAACTTACCATTTGGCAGAATTTCATTAAATTTCTTTCATTCTTTTCTGTGAACATTAATTATAAACATGTGAAGTTGCGCACCCACACCTGGTCACCCACTTGCCTTGGTCACACCCCCTCCCCCTCCCAACCCCCCTCATCCCACCCCCCAAAGAAAAAATATTTATTTTTTTCATTTCTTATTTTAGATTTTTTTCAAACCTTCCAAGTTGTACCATTCCCCCACCTCACTTCTCCACCCAGTCGTGCCCACCACTGATCATGCATCCTCTGCCCCCCAACACTCCCCCCCCCCCACCCAACTTCACCCTTTTACCCTTTTTTCATTTTTAATTTTCAATCAATATTTAAAATCAACAATCTCCCGTTCCCCTGCACCCCCACCCCCTAAAAAAATAAATATATACATATCTATATATATAGATATATATATTTCCATTCCCTTTTCTTTTTTAAAATGTTCTTGAAAACCTTCAACATGTTAAGTTGTGACTGCACAAACCTTGCCCTCAGCCATGTTCAAGATATCTTACCTGTGTTCTGTTAAGGACATCTGTTCTTTTAAGTTCAAATGTACATGTTAAACAGCAACACCTGGTGCCAAACCACTCAAAGACAATATTTCGTTCCAGTTAAACTTCAAGCTCAATTAACTGCATTTAATTTTAAAAGCTAAGCTTATTACAGTAAGCATATCCCATTCAAGATAAATTCTTTAGTCAGGATCAAAGTATCATACATTTATTATGTACTCTTTAATTAAACATTTGTTTTCTGTTAAATTGATTTTGACTAATGAAATTATTTGCTTCTTATTAACATCCTTAACTTTTTGCCGGATATATCTTTTTGCCATTCCTCACCACAAACCCTTTCGGCGGGGGATACCAATTCATCGAATTTGCTTGTTTCAATAGAAATGTTCCTTGAGTTACCGTCTACAAAGATTGTTTTTAAATTCCTTTGATTTATTGAACATATGGCCGTCAGAGCTAAGTATAGAAAGATCTTAAAACGCCACCTTTTCCTGAATAATGGGTTGGATTTTACAATAAGTTTACAGATATTTTTATTGGATGACCCTCTTCTAAAGTTGTTAAAACCATATTGATTTGTAAAAATGCTTGGCATGGGGATAGGTGGGGGTATAGTTTTCCGTAAAACTATGGCGCTATTGAAAACTTTCCACGCTCTATATGATTAATTCTAGAGAAGAATTACTACTTGGTAGAAAAGGGAATATATAAAACAAGGCGATGATGTCAATTTATGTGGTAGTCTGCCAATATCTGAGGAAAATGTGACTTCTGATGGCATTTTTTGTTAATGCTCGGATATTATCATAAAAGTGTTCCTTAGGATCAAACATGAAATTTAAAAGGGGCTGTCGCCTTTTAGGGTTCCTCATTACAGTATAATGGGGTAAAAGGTCAAATGAGTGCATTTACAAATAAATTATGACGCTGTGCACTCGTTTGATTTTCATATAACCATTTAAATTAGTTTAAATACTGTTTCTCAACTCCCTTTGGTATTTTGCAAATAAAACTGATGATAATATTGAAAATATATATTATATATATTATATTATATAGAATAATATATTTCTGTGAAAAATGGAATACGATGGCAAAGTGTGCTATACTTGACATGTTTGCTAATCTATATTATATGGATCAACTGCAGAAATATTTTTGGTACTGTCGTATCCAATGGTCATTTTAATGTAATTTCAAGGTCACAGACATGTCAACGTCAAAACTTAACTTTTGAAAATGACTTCTAAGATATTGAAGGAATCAAAATGGTGCGTATATTAACAATATACTCAAAAACATTTCTAACTCCACACCTGTTTTTTTTTCTTTTATCGCCAAATTTTGACAGATTTGAACGAATGATTTACACAATGTTAATGATTATTTTATAATAATAAAACGTAATAAACGATCATAGCCTGATATATATTTATTTAACCGTAAGGGTAACAATAAGTTTACCCTTGAATTAAAAGTCTCATAATTAGTAAATTCCAACAGTACACTTTGATCCTATGAATTCAATACAATTCATTTTTTTTATATTCTGAATGTTCAACTATGTTTAGTTGAAATGGAACATCCGTCAATATTTTCATTATAATTTTATATCAGTTTTGTGATGTCATTAATGACATTAATGACAAAATTGTTTAATCTCACAGATTGCAGTACTTGCCACATAGAGACCAGCACCAAGTTGCATTAATTATGTGACTGTTTGTTTTTGGGTTACCTTATTTGAACTGTCATAGCTCAATGAATGTATGCACAGTTGAGGTCGCTGTTATTTTTATTTACTTGAACTGGTCATTAAACAATGTGTCCAATTGTCATTCAAATCCATTAAATTTGGCAGAGATAAAAGACAAAAGTCAGTTGTCGAGTTAGAAAAATTGTTGAGTAAATGATTATAAAATGGCACAGCATGTCTTGCACCTCAGGTGGCAATAAAATTTGAATTTAAGCTTTGAACTGACTATCAACAAGAAATATCTTTAAAATTGATGGTCGGCGAATTGTAATAAGGAAAGAAGTTTATGAATTTTTCATCTAACATTCATCTTTCATCTAACATTTTTCAAATTGCAAAACTAAACACCGCACTTTAACAATTTAAATGGTTCTCTTTTAATTTTTCGCAAAGGTTTCGTAGGGTTGCAATTTTGTTTCGTTTATCCTTAGACGAATAATTACAGCAGTAGTTTGATGAAGATTCATGAAGCGGTTCATGAGAAGAGGTCATTAAACGTGTTTATATTTTTAGCTAAATTGGTCCCTATCCCCATTTGTAACAAAATAGCAGGAGACCTTACGATATTGTTACACATCGAGTTTGATAAAAATCCATTACATTTTAGTGGTTAATGCGAAGAAAGGCATATCTACTTTTAGCTATAGTGGTCCCTAATAGGGCCCAAGTTCCTATATAAATAAATTTGGAAGAGGACCTTATAATGATGCTCCAGACCAAGTATGACAAAGATCCACCTAGCTGTTCATGAGACGCTGTATAAAGGCATTTCTAGTTTTAGCTCTAGCAGCCCCTGAAAGGGGTTAAATGTCCCAGCTGAACAAAGTTGGCTGCGGGCCTTATAAAGATGCTACAAATCAAGTTTGATTAGAATACATGAGAAAAAATCAATTAAAGGATTTTTTTATTATTTATTTTTATTTATTTCTAAAATAGGCCAACTGATCCCGCTTTAACAAATGCAGTTTCGCTATTCATGAATCTTTGGACAATGACGTCACACCTATAAAAAAGTGAAGGTCAAGCAAAACATACAATTGTAATTATTTCAATATTTCTGTTTCATAAGCAGTTTGACCGTAGTCATATCACATAGATAAACTGTATGCAGCGTACTTTCATTTCAGAGTAATGAGATTCAGTCATTATATAGCATATATATAATAAAACAGATTTCAACTGAGTTCAATATTTGCATACAATACTAAAGAAAAATATTCATATATAATAAATCAGTTAAATAATTTATAACAAATATAGCAAAGCAATCAAGTACTCATTTTAATATGCAATCTGAATAAGTCAAAAAAGCAAGAAACCTTTTGATATACAGACGACAATTGTACCAAGGAAAACCTTTTAAAAAGCACTTCTCTACATAAAAGACTCTTATCACAGCCTTATTCATGTGATACGCAGACCGTATTCAGCTCTTTCTTTAATTTGATATATGTTGGTATTTGAACAGGTTTTTATCATATTTATTAAACTTACTTATCATTTTGAGATATATCAATATTCTTGCTAAATATACTGAGCCAAAGTTAGCGTTAAAACTGTGAACAGCGTCGTTTAGGATAAACGCTTTGTCTACATTTCACTCAGCGTAGCACAATCAACAGAGTGAAAGAAATTGACACTCTCGTCCAATCAGGCAGAGTGTTGCATAAATCTTCTATTTTGATAAATTATCTATAATGCGTTATCAAGTAGTTTGATTTGCAAACTGAAATCACGTGGCATAGGTAACGAAAACGAATTTAGACGGCGTCGCCGAAAAAATATTTAAATATTGTACTCCTTTTGATAAATGTGTGCGAAAGAGAAAATATGGTAGGTTTTGAGGAGGAAGACTGCAATGGAAAATGAATTACATATAAATATATAAAAATTCACACATAAACAGTTAAGATAACTTTACTGTCATGTATACAGCCAAGTACTTTTAGCTTAATAAGGAGAGCGCAGATCTAAGGATCGCGGGGTCGCGAGTTTGATCCCCGTGAGAGGTGTATGTTCTCCATAACAATCTGATAATAGACATTGTCAGGAGTAATTTCCTCCTTAACTTATGAATCACATGGAGAAGTTGGCAGTTACTTGCGGGGAAATGCTAAAACTTGTAGAGACGCTAGAAACACTGGTTAATTGACCGCCGTTCCATGACTGAAATACTATTGAGAGTAACATTTACATATATGGAATGCTTCTCCAGCTCCTTACAAAATGATTTCAATACTGGTGATAATTCATTATATGATATATATCTATGTTAATATGACCATGCGGTGATGATTAGATAGGACCATTTTAGAAGAATAACTGAAAAACTGGTCACATTAGAGGTGTACACAGCACATGTACGGTAATATACAAAACAGATCTGTAGGATTTCAACCAGTTAATCTATACACCATGTCTTTGATTTGCTGTAATTTCTTTCTATTTTTACTATCGGTCAGACATTTATTATCATATTTTATGTATTTGTAATTAAGTAATACATTTCAAGAACAATCACCGAAGCTCTTAATGCGATATTTGCATTATTATATTCTGAAAATTCAGCACGCTTTTTTTGTTTCGATTCTTGATATTTTTGGCCTTGCTTCTACACTCACTTTCTGTTCAAAACAAAAGTTGAAAACGAATCAGATCGTAACAATTTACACATCTGACACTGGTTTCAGACAGGATGCCCTTGATAACACTGTGAAAACAAAGCTAGTATCTTGGAACTGAAACATTAGTCATTCAGATGTTTTAAAATGTAAAAATAAAGATATAAAAACATCAGAAAGGTTGCTTTAGATTTTTTAACAGCAACATAAAGTCACATTAACTGAAATATTACAGATATATACCGATATACCTTTCGATATTTTCATGATTATGACAGATGATGGTTCAGCTTCAGTACAAACCTGTTCTCCGCATGTAAATGCCAACTTCCCCACATGAATCAGAGGTGAAGGACGGGTGATTTCAGACACAGTGTCTTTTGTCAAATCGTCACAGAGAACATACGCTCCGCCCGAGGATCGAACTATTGACCCTGCGATCCGTAGACCGACGCTCTCCCTAATGAGCTAAGCGTGCGGGTTGGTTCGATAGTAACTTAGAGATATACAATGCGTAAAAATAACTTCCTGCAGGATGAGAAGAGCATGAAGAAGAGATTTGAAATTCAAAACGATGGATTCGTAATATTAAACACATTCTGCCGATTGAACATGTCAGGCTTAGACGTCTATAGCTTTTGATATCGCTTATTTTTTGTACATTAATGGTATTTCTAAATGCCCACGCATGCCTGAAATTACTACAGCACATTCGTAAACCACTGGAATAGAGTTCTAATTGACAGCATAGAGTATTTTAGATAATGCTTGAGAGAATGTGCACATTTCATAATATCTCACAAACAGACTTAATCAAACCGAGTTTGCTATTTTTACGTCCATGAGTTATATGCTTCCGAAGGAATCTTTAGATCTGTCAACAAATAGTACAGTCAAACTATGTTCACTAGAGCTCGACGGGATAAGCAAAATTTGTTCGAGGTATCAGTAGTACAAGCCAACGTGAAGTACACATTATATAGACCTGACGAGTTCGAGCAAAGAGTAGTAAGCGAATAATCCGAATTCGAGCAAATGAAGTTTGGCTATACCAGTCTTTATAAAATACGCGCAATAGATATAACTACCTGTACTGTTCATACAGACAATCCTACAGGCATCAACCAGCTTTTTTGGAAATTGTTAGCAGAAAACGGAAGTTTCAGAAACATGAAAAAGATAGCCTTCATAAATGCACAAAGTATCAGAGTGTACTACAAGTTTGCTCATTCTATAGGAATGACTTTAATTATTTTGAATTTTGCCAGTCCCAAATGCAATAAATCTACAAAAAGTAATTTATTTTACTTTTCAAATTCATAATTATCACCGAAAAATTACAAGTTTATATTGAAAGGTAGCAAAAATGGCGAAAATTTGACGTTTATAACAAAAATGCACTTATTGACCTTTGACCTTGTGCTGTGACCTTACTATGACCCCTAGAAGGCGACAGCCCCCCTGAAACTTTTCCAAATTTTATAAAGTTAACAATGAACATGGCTGTCGGGCATTAAAAAAATAATGCCCCTCGTAAATGATAATAAATATTATTTACTATGCAAGCGTCTTATCTGATGGTTTCTCTTTTGAATATAACTCAATGTTCTAAGTTCAAAAATTTAAAAAATACAAGTAGGGTGCCTGAAACTATTGAGATTTGATTTATAAAGATT